>NC_065443.1:273285026-273482526 GCF_917563875.1 Diabrotica virgifera virgifera
AGCTGATTTATATGTTCTTGCTCCAATCTGATCAATTCTCATCTAAGGTCTTTGTTGCATAGAATTGTTTTCATTTTTACAAATGCATTTCTTGCTATTTCTATCCTGGCCCTTATTTCTGTTGTTTGACCATTATTTTCTGAAATCCAATTTCCCAGGTGTTTGTATTTATCAACCCTTTCTATCGGTACTTTTCCCAGTTTCTCCTTGTTTGTATATTTGTATTTTTAGTTACTATATTACAATCATATTTTATAGTATTTTTATATTCATTTTTAGTTCATATTTTTCACTGAAACTGTTTGTTTTGTTAATTAGAAATTGGAGTATTTCAGCAGAGCTTTCCATAATCACGGTGTCATCTACATAATATCTTATGTTTAGAATAATATATTTATTTCCCAATTAGAATAATAAATTACTGAAATGCCACAAACGAATAGTTTCAAAAAATATCATTTGTTTTTAATAGATCTTCCGTTAATTATTATTTCTTAACTTTGAGGTAGTAATCCTTCTTCAAAAATGGATTTAATATATACATCAAAAAGAAATGGAGACATAATAAATCCCTGCCTAACTCCTCTCCTGATTTCAGTTTCTGGACTGTGTTCGTTATCTATTACAATTTGTGCTCTTTGATTCCAGTCAAGGTTTGATATTATTCATGAGTCCCTTTTGTCTATGTTTTTGCATTTAGAATTTTCACTAATTTGTAAGTAAGACTACTTTGTCAAATCGTTTTTCAATCTATTATAACTTATAACATAACTCGGTCCGTATACGATTTTATTTTCTTCCAATAATTGTATCTTGTAGTATGTTGTAGGATCTAGTTTATATAAGCGGCTTATGATATCGATTTTAATCAAATACATAACAAATTTTTCTACCCCAACAAGGTATTTTCGTCAAAAAAGTAATTTGGAATTTTAGTATTCATGGTGTGATTTGATTAGTAATTTAACCCTGGTGTTCTGTTCAAATTATCTCTACACGTGTATCGTACAGGTCACAATGAGTGAAAATAATATTTTCAACAAAAAACCTAGTTAGTGTTTAAAAAATGCTACATTTATATAGGGTGTTTCAAAACTAGCGGGACGGTCGAATATTTCGCGAAATGGACATCGGATCGAAAATCTGAAAATCACGACCGTATTCAATATTTTTAAAAATGTTTCGAATGACACCAAACATGACTCCCCACTCCACTTCCCGAAGGTGGGGTGCGGGGCTAGTTTAAGACCTTAACTTTTTTCCCAAAGAGAACCCAAATTTTTTCTTGCTAATTCTGATTCTACAAAACATTTAAGGAAACTATATTCAGTACCATAAAAATTAGTTTGCAGACTTCGGATCTGTATATTTTTGCCTGTGAGCACAGCACCATCTATCACGATTTGAAAAAAGTTGAGACAAAACTTTTTACATTTTCATGTAGAATCCTAATCCAAAACACCTGTTTTTATTTTTCATTTTGAAGTGTATTTTTCGAGATATTAGACCGTTTTTATAATTTACCTATGTTATGACGATAAATTATTTTCTCCGATTAGAGCATCATCAATAAAGTAACGTTTACACGTATCCAGTAACTGGCGCCAGTCTCACTGGAATGCGAGTGCTTGACTAAGACAGCGCTGGATAGGTTCGTTTACACGTATCCAGTAACTGGCGCCAATCTCACTGGCACTCTTATTAAAAATCCTAATACGGCCACTGAAACCACAGGTACGACAGCGCCAGCGACTGGAACGCTGTGTTTACACGTGTCTACAACCACTGGCACGGGGTTAAAGGGGACGCGGACGAGTGCCACTAGCACGAAAAATAGACCAGCCTTCTATTCGAGACAGCGCTGGCAGACAGCGCTGGACTGGAACAAAAAAGCGTTTACATGATGCCAGCACTGTCGTTCCAGTGCGACTGGCGCCAGTTACTTGTAATGGGAAAATATGTTCCTAATAAAGGTTACTTTTTTTGCATAAAGAATCTGAATCTTCAATAAAAAGTGGGGGTTCGTATTTTACGCATGTTAATGGGAGCAAAAATAGGATATAACTTCCGAATTCTATCCTACTGCATGGATTTTAATGAAATTTTGGGAATAGCCTTCACTTATCTCCTAATTCAAAGTCTACTCTATGCCGATGTGTGCTTTTATCTTGGGGGTGGTTCCCACCCCTTCTCGGGTGTTAAAAATTTCTTGGTTAAAATAACCACCGAATTGGCTAGAGAACTTAATTGTAAGCAAAAACTTTTCTATAATTTTTTTTTGAATACTCAATATTTTTTGAGTTATTCGTTGTTGAAAATTGGCAATTTTCATTGAAACATAACACCTTTTCGAACGGTTTTTTGCATATATCTTAAAAACTATGCACATAACTAAAAAAACTATATTAAACATTTTTGTAGCTTATAAAAAACCAAAGAGACTAGTTCTTTCATAAATCTTCTAGTTGTAACATAAAAAGAGATATGGTAGGTGAAAATCGTTCGTTTTTTTATTGGTGCGTGCTTAAATCGTTGTATTCAACTTGAAATAACAGACAAACGGTCGATTTTAGGTGTATAATGTTACCAACACCTTTTGTAGTGCTTAAAAAGATCTTTAAAATGAGCAATATTAAAAGTATATTGCATTCAAACTTAGCGAGATATGCTGTAAAAAATTTGTTGATTAATGTATTTTAAGAAAAAATCAGAAGTATATTTAACCTCTCATTCACCAGAATTTTAATGCATCATTTTACTTCTACAATACCTTTTATTATAGTATTATGGACGGGTTCAAAAAGTTGGACGGGTCTAAAATGAATGGTTTTGAAAAATAAAATAAGATCAAATTATAGAGCGCATTTTTGGATTTCACTAAAAATCTTTTTTCTCTACGTTCCTTGAAAATGATAGATACAATAATGAAACATAAAACAAAATTTTTACTCAACAAAATCCTACATTTTTGTGTGGTACCTTTTTTTTTGTATCTCTTATCATTTTCGAGTTACATGGAGAGAAAGGAAGATTCTTAAGAAAATTTGAAAATGCGCTCTATAATTTGATCTTACTTTTTTCAAAAACTACCCATTTTAAACCCGTCCATCTTTTTGAACATAGAAATAACACTATAATACAAAGTATTGTAGAAGGAAAACGATGCATTTAAATCCTGATGGATGAGGAGATAAAAATGTACTTCACATTTTTTTTTAAATCTCATTAGTCGTAAATTTTTTTTGCAGCATATCTCGCTTAATTTGAATGTAATCGACATTTAATGTAGCTCATTCTAAAGGTCTTTTCAGTCACTAAAAAAGGTATTAGTAGCATTATACAACTAAAATCGACCGTTTCTTTTTTATTTCAAGTTGAATACACAGATTTCAGCATGCAAAAAAAACAAACTTTTCTCACCTACCATATCTCTTTCTGTAATATAACTAGAAGATACATGAAGCAACGAATCTCTTTGTTTTTTTATAAACTACAAAAATGTTTTAAATAGTTTTTTTGTTGGATGCGTAGATTTTAAGTTATTCGCAAAAAACCGCCCGAAAAGGTGTCATTTTTCAATGAAAACGGCAAATTTTCAACCACGAGTAACTTAAAAATTATTGAGTTTTCATAAAAAAATTATTGAACAGTTTTTGCTTAGAATTAGGTTCTCTAGCCACTTCGGTGGTTATTTTAACCAAAAAATTTTACACCTCCGAGAAGGGGTGGGACGGGTGGGACCCACCCCTAAGATAAAAACGCACATCGACGTAGGGTAGACTTTGTTTCTTAAGCTATTCTCTACTTATAAGTAAATCGATGCAGTAGGATGGAATTCGGAGCCAAATAACCTCATTGACTGCCCTATTTAAGATTTTAAAGTTGCCCTCACCCCACCTCCATAGGTTGGAGTGGCAAGTCGTGTTTGAAGTCATCCGATAGATTTTTGAAAACTATTGAACACGTTTCTTTTCGAATATTCGACCGTCCAGCCACTTTTTACACACCCCGTATTAAAATCTGCCTCCACATATTCCAATAAGAAAAAATTTAATTCTTTTGGTTACTGTAAATAAAAAAAAAACGACCAACTTGCTGTTGTCGTTGTAAACATCATTCTGTTCTTCATGTTTCGAAAATATTTTCTCAACATTTTGAGTACATAATTGAGGGTTCATTGGTCTTAACTGATAACATTTTAGGACAAACCACTTATACATAATCTTTAAACTCAAAAACGGATTCATCACTGTGTCAGAAGCATTTGTCTAACGTTCTGGAAAGTGCATGTTTTATATTTTTTCTTTTGTACTATATATCACTCACACATAATTCTCTTATCTAGTTCAGGATTTATTTAACCACCTATATTTTTCGTGTCAACCACGGGTCCTATTAAGTATGCGTCTAGTGTTATAAGTGATCATTTTCTCTTGCATTTTGCTGTACATGTACAACAGAATTTGTTACCAGAGGCGTAACAAAGCTATATAAAATTTTGTGAACTTTCATAACAAAATTCTTCGCTAGTAATCGTGAAATATAAAACTAATTATAAAACGGACTTTTTATTTTATTCGAAAAATTATATTTGTGCAATTGTTAGGAATAATTGTTTATTATCAAACATTTTTTGGTATTATTGAGTGACTAATCTTTAAATATTACTTTTAGTGAAAAATTTTCAATAATGGAGAAAAAGAATGGCTACAAAACAGTAATGTTGCTTACGATTCACAACGTTACCAAAGCAGATGTTGGAACCTATACGTGTACAGCGCAGAACTCTATGGGAAGGTCAGAAGATTCAGCAAGGCTGTATGGTAAGTAACTGGTTATTCCACTAAAAACAGTAGTTCTACTAATTATTATTTATTATTTATTATTACTTTTCATTGTATTTAACCTTCGGAGTACGAAGACTGGGTCAAGCGTGACCCGAAAATCACTTATTCCTTAATATTTAATGAAATATTTTTTTTTACAAATCCGATTGATCGTAAGTTCTCCTTATTTGTTTCAATCTATTTTTTCGTATATAATTCGTGAACATGCAAATTACAGTGTTTCCTCTACGTAACATCTATGATGCCGGGTCAGTCCTGACCCGGTCTTCGGACTTCGAAGAATATTTTTAATATGTTTGTAGGTACACGTAAATCGCAGCCGTCTCTGTTTACGGGTATACGTACAGTGGAACCCCGATAAGTCGGCCTCCGATAACCCGGAAGTCCGGCTAACCCGAACCGATTTTCATCAGACAAAACAAACATTTTTTCACTTTGACCAAGTTTTTTACCAAGAAATAAACAATACTGATACAACTGTACGTAATTTAGATGTATTGTGCATATTTTATGTATTTCATGTTTTTGCAATTATAATGGAGTTTATCTGTAAGTATACCGTGTTTTATTAATTTTTACCATATTCTCCGGCTAACTCGGATTTTCGATAACTCGGATCCGGCGCAGCCTCGATTAATCCGACTTATCGAGGTTCCACTGTATTCAAATATATGGCCTGATCAAATTTACCTATGCCCGTTTTCTGTAAGGTATTAAAATCTGGCAGCCGGAGCGAACTAGTATATGCCCATGGGTAACCATCTTAAAAAATTTAAATACAATAATTTAGGATTTTGTTTGTTTTTTGTTGAATTAAAGATACTGTTTAATAATACTGACTATTTAAAACGTCCTTATAAATAAAATGAGAATGGGTCACGCTTGACCCATCATCGTAATCTAAGTAAGTCAAATAATCTACGTACTCGGAAGGTTAATGCCATCCTCGATCACTCTTCTAAAAAAAATACCGTAAAATTGTGTAGTATTGAGGATACACCAAGAAGATATCAACAACAAAAATCGGCTAGGCAGTACCTTTGTTAAAAATTATTTGGAAATGTTTAGTACTTAATAGAATATAAATCAAACGATATAAATAAATGAGTCTTGCATACATATAACAGACTAGCAATATCCAAATTTCAACATACACATCAATGAAAGAGACGCATTGTATAAAACTAAAACAAATTTTCAGAACTAAAGCGAAAAATGTTATGAAATAAACATACAACAATTCGATGCAACTGTGAGATGTAGCAGGCATAGTTCACAACAATATACTGTTATGATCTGCTTTCGCTTACTTTTATAATAATTAGTATTTATTTAATTAATTATTCAATTGTCGCAAATCACACATAAAAATTAAGAAAAATCTCAGGATGCCTTTTTGTCATACAAAAAAAATAACTAAATTATCTTAGGTTATACTTATCCTTTCTCGTGACTTCAGTATCTCTTAGTTGATCCTTATCGGGATAAAATAGGAAAAGAAAAGAAATAGAAATACCATAAATAAGCACATGCAAATATCTTTTATTATCAAAATGTATTACTCTGAAAATTTATCAATTACATCCTGTGGGCATAACTGTCCCAATGAAACTTTTACCACATTAATTAATTTTAATTCAACAAACATTTATCGGTTTGTTCTTGATAACATTTAGACAAGGCGAAAACGGCGGGTTCGAAGGGAAAAATATTCCCATGAGATTTTTTTGCATAATCACATTCGTGAGATATCCCAGAATAAGGTTCAAGAAGTCGCCCACGTGAAAAGTGGGTCAATTTTTTTTTAACAATTTTTTTTAATCAAATTGCAAGAATCAATATTTTTGGCCCGAACAATTTTTTCTTTAATTTTTTGGACCATTTTGGACAAAAAAGGTCTCTTATAATTTTTCTCTAAAGTTGATCGTTTTCGACTTGTAAGCAATTTAAAATTGAAAAAAAAGAAAAATAGCGATTTTCAAGGCTTAATAACTCGGTTAAAAGTTATTATTATGAAAGTCAATATATGACTAAATCAAAGTTTAAAGCCCCCCCTACAAGATCCTGAAGAAACTTTTGTCATTATTTTAATACTAAGCTGTTATTTTTAGGTAATAATAATAAGAGCCATGCAGTTGTGCGGCCGCTGTAAATTCTGAGTGCGAGAGAGAAGCCATTCCAGCAGTCCCATTGTGCATCTAAACCGCACATTGTTTTTAATTAAAAATAACAGCTTAGTAGTAAATTAATGACACAGATTTCTTCAGAATCATGTAGCGGCGACTTTAAACTTTGATTTAGTCACTCTCTGACTTTCATAATAATAATTTTTAACCGAGTTATTAAGTCTTAAAAATGGCCATTTTCGCGTTTTTCAAATTTTAAATTGCTTATAACTCGAAAAAGATCAACTTTAGAGAAAAATTATAAGAGAGCTTTTTTGTCCACAATGATCCAAAAAACATAAAAAAAATAGTCCGGGCCAAAAATATTGATTTTTTGCAATTTGATTAAAAAAAATTGTTAAAAAAAAATTGGCCCACTTTTCACGTGGGCGACTTCTTGAAACTTATTCTGGGATGTCTCACGAATGTGATTATGCAAAAATATTTCATGGGAATATTTTTCCCAACGAACCCGCCGTTTCCGCCTTGTCTAATTGATAAAACAAACTAAACAAACAAATTTAGGTATTCGCAAAACTACTTATACTTCGCAAAACTACTTATACTTCCTATTAAATTTTTGAAATATTGGAGCCTTAGTTCATATGCTTTTACTCAAAAAAAAATTAACTTCTGAATATAAAGAAAATCTATCACATAAATTATTGACTGACCTTTTGATTCACACACAATTATGTCTCCTCTTGACCCAAACAGCTCTTCCTTGTTGATTATGTTAGGCTACCTATCAAAGGCCTCTCCGTTCTCAGCATCAATTCAACAGCATACCAGCAACTAATTCTCCAAAACACGAGCCAGGCCTCTTTTGACCAGTACTCGTTACAAAAACTCCAAAATTCTCTCCCCTCTTTTTCACAATAACATTCTCTCCCTTGGACTTTACAGAATCAAAGAGGTATTTCTTCTCAATTTGATCTGTCTCTCGTTCTACTTTTCAGCTACACTCTTCACTATCTAACAACCACTGGTACTTGCTTCTGAACTATTTACGAAAACTTTGACTGCTCTTCTGGGATGCCGGTCACATAATAATCTCTTTTTCCAAACTATCTGAACATTCAACCTTCTCTCATCCCCATTCTAAATTGCTAAACCAATCAGAAATATTTCTCTCTTTCCATTCCTCTTTCTTCATTCGAAAAAACCCATGCATCCTTCCAACAAATACTTCTACTCATGATAATTACTTTTCGGAAATTCTACAAATTTACTTGGGGCTTAAACAAAGACCCTTAAAATTCCAAGTTTCTCTACATTATTTTTCTAAATATAATAATTACCTGTGGCTTTTGGCCTAGTCCGTAACAAAGCAACCGTATTAAAATTATAATTCCGAGATAAATTGTCTATTCACATCACTTTATTTACTAATGTCTTTAATTCTTCAGGGAAAAACTCATTAAGGATAAACCCGCTGCTTAAAGACTAACTTATAATAAATAGTTACAAATCAATATACAGGGTGTATCAAATTTATGTACCCGCGTTATAGAAAAAAAAATTTTTATTCTATCTTTGATTGACAAAATGATACACAATAATACATACCAACATCGACACTAAAAATAACAATACACAGATTTTTTTTTCAATTTACTGGGAAAAACATTAAAAGGCTCTATTATTCTACTGCCAAAAACCAATGAATAAAACAATAAAGTCAAAGTTTTTCAACCTAATAAAAATATTTTAAAATATTTCTAAAATATATTTAATTTAAAAACTGATCGGATAGTTTTCCTGGTGACACCTCCATGGCATCTAAAAATTGCAATCCAGATGCATGCTGCAGTGAAGAAAAGGGGAATTCTAAAAGTTGTAAAAGTTGCCCTTCACAACCCCCCCTACAACTTGGTAAATTCCTTTGGAATTTACCAAGCTGTAGACGGGGTTGTGAATTGCAACTTTTAGGATTCCCTCTTGTCTTCACTTCAGCATCGAGCTGGCTTGCAATTTTTAGAAGCCATGGAGGTGTCACGAGGAAAATGGTCAAATAAGTTTTTTAATTAAATATCGTTTAAAAATATTTTTAAATATTTTTACTAGATTGAATAACTTTGGCTTTCATTTAGCAGATGTCGCTAGGCACCTACTCCATAACGTCAGTTGCAGTGCGAGGACTAACTCTCGGAGGTTTGTTACTTGGGGCAAAGAACAGTAAACCTACGCCTCTCTGATGATGCCTCCATCAAGAGGCGAAAATCGTAGATTTAGAGTGCTGGTTTTGCCTTCGCATTGCAACTGAATAAAAATGGTATACATTTTTATTTTTGAATAAAACATTGTTTAGTGTCAATCTTATTTTAATGATATTTAGTGACATTTTAATGACATTTAATGTCAATCGAAAAGACAAAAATTGCGTTATTACAGAGTCAATAAGATAAAAACCAAAGGTCAAAAGCAAAACAGTCAAACAGACAGATTGCTATTAAAATATCTAGATTTCAGTGGTTGTAAAATTTCTAACAAACCAGTAATTTATTTATTACTATAGATTTAGCCATGCGGCTCACACTCCCAAAAATTCACTCATCCCAGATATCTATGAGCGGTATCAAGAGGATTGAGCTTTGGTGGGTGTCTTTCTATGTTATCAAGCCCTATGTGACTTGGTATGCTAGAGTATATCTCACAAAAATTTTAGTAAACATCTGGCCGTCGATATAGTCTAGTCGCAACATAGGAGTCCCGTGGACACTTTTAGTTCGCCGCGATTTGATGGTGGTACTATAGGTTATTTGGGTCGCTGAATCCAATGGAAGTGGTCTGGAAGCCCAAATATAGTGCGTTTAATTGTTATTAACAAATTATGGTGAAATTAGGTGTTTTTCAGGAATTATTAGAAGCCCTGTAAATAAACTGAGTGTTAAGCCTTTTCTGGTGCATTTTTGGTCGCTGAATCGAATGCGACTAGTCGCGATCACTCAAAATATGTTATTATTTTGTTAATAACAAAATAATAGTTTATTCTCCAAAAAGCTCGAAATAATGCGCTTTCTACAGCAAGTTTGTAGTCTTTTTCATAGTATTTTTATACGCTAAATCAATTGCCGCTAGTCGTGATAGCTTAAACCACGTTTCGACTTTGTTATTAATAAATTATTGCAAAAATAACGGTTTATAGTACGTTCACTCATGGTTTTTGATCTAAATTTTAAAAAACCACTTGTATTAACATGAAATTTGGCATGCACGTAGCTAACATATCAAACAAAAAGAGTGATATTGTGCCGATGTCTGCTTTTACTCTGGGGGTAAGTTTCACCCCTTTTCGGGGGTGAAAAAAGAAACCTTTAAAGTAAGTCTGGAAGTGGATAAACTGATTAATTCGAAGCAAATTTTGTTCTATACAATTTGTTCACTAAGTCAATACTTTTGGATTTATTTGGTTTTTTTGTTGAAAAATGAACATATTCACTCGAAAATAACTCGAAAAGTATTGACTTAGTGAAAAAACTGAATAAAACAAACGTTGCTTAGAATTAATCAGTTTATCCACTTCCGGACTTATTTTAAAGGTTTCTTCTTTCACCCCCGAAACGGGATGAAACTCACACCCAGGGTAAACGCACACATCGGCACAATATCACTTCTTTTGTTTGACATGTTAGCTACGTGCATGCCAAATTTCATGTCACTTCAAGTGGTTTTAAAATTTAGAGCAAAAACCGTGAGTAACCGTACTATAAACTTTATTTTTGTAATAATTTCTTAATAACAAAGTGGGAACGTGGTTAGCTATCACGACTACTGACAATCGATTTAGCGTATAAAAATACTATGAAAAAGACTAACAAACTTGCTGTAGATAACGCATTTTGAGCTTTTCGGCGAATAAGCAATTATTTTGTTATTAACAAAATAACAACACATTTTGAGTAATAGCGACTAGTCGCATTCGATTCAGCGATCAAAAATACACCAGAGAAGACCTTAACACTATCAATTTATTTACAGAGCTTCTAATAATTCGTAAAAAACACCTAATTTTACCATAATTTGTTAATAGCAATTAAACGCACCACATTATGGTGCACAAAAAACCTATAATACCACCATTAAATCGTGGCGAACTAAAAGTGTCCACGGGACCCCCTATGTTGCGACTAGACTAATAATGAGACCTGACAATGAGCTGAATAAAGTTAACTTAAAATGAATATCGTTTAATTCCAATTTAGTGTATAACTAATTCCCAATATGCCATATTAACCCGGGAGTAGTCGCGCTCACTTCTGTAACGTCGATAGTCGCGCGTGAGATTCTATCTCTAAATACGAATTTAAAACAAATTTTTATTTTGTACTATTTTTATCTACTTTTTATATTGAAAATATATATTTGTAACAATTTTATTAAAAAAACCTGTGTTAACGGCCACCTGCCAACATCGGCCACCTGTCCTAACGGCCAGTTTAAAAATTTCCTAAACCACGTCCACCATTCTATATCGGCCAATAGTTCTTTCATTTATAGTGGCCGTTACTGACAAATTTTACTGTACAGTAAAACCTGTGATAACGGCCACCTGCCAACATCGGCCACCTGTCCTAACGGCCAGTTTAAAAATTTCCCAAACGAATTATATGTAGACCACAAAAGCTGGCAATAGCGGCCACCTTTCTATATCGTCCAATAGTTCTTTCATCTTTAGTGGCCGTTACTGAGAGGTTTTACTGTATTACGAAAAAGGATGAAATGTGAGATTCTATCTAACGGCGCGACTACTCGCGGGTTAAAGCTAATTGGCTCTCCCCAAAGCCATAAATTCCACAAAAAGAAGAAGAAGAAGAAAATACAATTTAAAAAAATTCCTACGCATTATTACACCCTTCCTCGAGGCACTTACGAAATTTTTTCAAAATTGCAAAATTTTTCATCAAGTTATCGCGAAAAAGGATAAAAATTGAGATTCTATCTCACCGCGCGACCACTCGCGGGTTAACGGGAAAATAGTCATATAAAGAGTATAATGAGTCGTATTTTTGTGTTTTTCTCACGAAAACAATAGAAACCGACTTAATTTTTATCATAACTTTCGTAGTACCCACGCTAGAGAGTTCTACAAAGTCTCATTTTATTGATTTTTTAGTGCTTTAAAACGGGTATTACAAGTTTTCAATAAAACTGACCGGTTCGTGTTATTGTATGTTGAATTTTTAAAATTTTACGTTAGATACGAAATTTTCACGTTCAATGAGTTACAGCTCAGTTTGTACAAGACTTACAGAAAAAACAAATCGCTTTGTTTTTTATAACTTACATTTTATCAATAAGAGTTTTTTCGTAAAACGTAAAGTTTTAAATACATTTAATAACGAAAAACCAAATTTGTTTAAAATGCTTTATTTTTACTAGTAGAAAAGCTCTTAAATGATGCATTTTTGGCCTTAAATTGTTACTAACTTAAAAAGTCTACCAAACCCACTGCAGAAAACATTATTTCGAGTTTTTGGTTATTGAAGTCCATAAAATAATATTCGATACTTGCCCGGATCAGTCACGGAAATACTATATTTCTTTGTATAGTTTATGTACTTAAGGGGGTAGGCGTAAAATCTTGGTCCAGTGTTATATGCATTCATTTTTTTTAAGAAATTTTCTTTGTATATTTTATCTACTTAAGAGGGTAGGAGTAAAATCTTGGTCCAATATTATATGCATTCATTTTTGTTTGAGTCTTGAGAAAGCTAACTAATATTTTTGAAAAATTTAAACGCAGAATGATAGGTTGCATTATTAACGAGGACCGAGAGTGCCTGAAAAGTTCTATAATGTCTATTGTAAAAAGTTACAGGGGTGAAAAAGAAAAGAGAACATTTAGTGTTATTTTTAGTTTTAAAAATTTATTTCAAAAGATTTCTAGGAGTATTCTAGACTATTTTCGAATGAGCCTATTCTAGGAATTCGAGGCAATTTCGGTCGTCTGCAATAATGTAATCTTTCATTCTGCGTTTAAATTTTTCAAAAATATTTTTTACTTTTCACAGGATTCGAAAAAAAATGACTGCATTTAAATAGAATTGGACCAAGATTTTGCGCTTACCTCTTTAAAAGTATGTGAACATAGAATCTGATTTAGGCTTTCGATGAAATTAATATATTGCGAAGCATGTCAAAATGAATTTTAATTTAGCAAATGGTTCCAAATTACAATAATTTTTAATTCATAAAACTATAAAATAAATACAAATATATTTTTGTACGACCTTGTTAAAAATGCAATTTTTAGCACTCCGTAGGAGCGTTAAAAATGTAATTTTTAGCACTCCATAGGAGCGCTAAAAATGCTACTTTAAAGCACTAGTGCTTTAAAATTTTTAAGGCACTGCAGTTAAAAGTGAATTGTCAAACTGTGAAACGTCAAAGTATTTATATTTCATTTATTAACCTTAATATTGGTTTAAAATGTTTAAAAGGTTAGTGGGTTAAAAGTTTTTTTAAAATTTAATTCATGTATTATTGCATTTTTAACACGTTTGTAGAAAAAAACTATTAAAATTTGTTAGAATATACAACAATAAAAGTTAAGATGTTATTCTATAGTTGTTATGATTTACATATTGACAGTATAGGCAGTTTTGATGTAATGTCAAGAAAAATATAAAAATGGAATGTCAGTCAAGTTCAAGTAAAAGTTTTTGTAGATATTGTCCTGTAATTCAAAATAAATAAATTATATTTGTTGATATATAAGACGTTTGTAGAAAAAATATTATATGATATACGTGTTAAAAAGTACATTTTTAAGGCACTCATGTGAATTGCAGAATTCGCTTCGCTCATTCTGCAAACTTTCACATGAGTGCCTTAAAATTTTACTTTTAACACTTATATCATACATAACTATTTTCTTTCTTTTTCAGAAGTGAAAATTCCAACAACAACTACTACCACTACTACAACTACAACTACGACTACGACTACTACCACAACTACTGAAACCAATCTAATCCTGGGTGAGTATACAAAAGTTTATAAAAAAATTTAAAAATGTTACAGCTACCGCAGCGAACCATGGCCGGTGAGAGAAATCCTGTCTATTAGAGACTGTAGAGTTTAGGCGGGTGTACGACCGTCAACAGCGGTTCTCATCGGCCATGGTTCGTTCCGGGAGCTGTAACTTATCTTGACTAGAATATTGAAATGATTTGTTTGGATACATATTTATTTGCTTTATTTTAACCCGCCAGTGGTCGCTATATGAGATTTTCTCTCACGGTTTCAGAAAATTGCACAGAATTTTTTTTCTTGGAAATTATATGCTCTGTAGTTCCTTCTAGTCTCCTAACTATCCTCCCTCGACAATCGAATAGACTCGTCCGCTTAGATAGTGACTCAGTTAACCTAATATCAGCCAATTGTTGAGTCAGCGCGCTTCAAGCGAGACATTCTCTCATCAAGCGACCACCCACGTTACGAACTGTACATAAAAATTAATTTTATTTTGGCACTTAAAACCTGAAATAGCATTAAATTTTTCCAGAGCATTCTTGTTATATTTGTGTGCTCTTCCGTAAATTATTAATATACGGAGATTGATTAATATTTGTTTAATTCCGATTGTTTCTTTTTATTTTACTATATTATTATCTATATTATGTTATATTATTTTTTTCTTATTATTAGTTAATAAAAAAGTTTAAAAGCTGTTTTAAAAATTTTATTTTGTAAAAAAAGGCAAAATTTGGATATGTGAGAGAAAATCTCACGCGCGACCACTCGCGTAACAATCTACCTAGCGACCAATGCCGGGTTCAGAGGATGGGTAAGTATTTTCGGCTGCAATGCTATTCAAATGGGTATTCATTTTTTTCGAATCCTGAGAAAACGAATGAGTATTTTTGAAAAATTTAAACGCAGAATGAAAGATTACGTTATTGGCGAGGGCCGAAAGTCCCTGAGAACTTTTATAATGTTTATTTTAATAAGTTACAGGGATGAAAGTCTAAGAGAAAATTTAGTGTGATATTTAGTTTGAATATCTCATTCAAAATAAACTTTTTATTTATTCTAAGGGATTTTCACCCCTCATTAATAATACATACAGTCTCTCATTCGGCGTTTAAATTTTTCAAAAATATTTATTGCTTTTTTCAGGATTCGAAAAAAATGAACACAATGTCCGTGATAATATTTTTCCAAATCTATCTTTGTCATACAACGCACTCAGTCGAATAGAATATTGTCAGCATACTGTCAGTCAGACAGTGACAATCAGTGACAATTTTAAATATTTGACATGGCATCGGGAATATTTTGAGTTGTTGATTAAATAATATTGATATTAATTGTATTTGATAAATAATTGATTTAAGATGTGAACTTGATAAAAAGTTATTTATTGTGTATTATTTGTGGAAGATCGAAGCAAAGAATACATATCAGGATAATATATTGTGTGATCCAAGTATTTTGTTGTTAAAGATGTTCAAACGTGTAAGCGTTCCATAGTAACAATATATTATTAAAAAATCACTTAAACACTTCTCCTCTTTTCTCGATTGAGTATTATTTTTGTTGTACATATAAATTATTACAATCTCTGAATACATATTTAGTGAAAAAATTATCACATTTAATAACTGAATTAATAATTTGTTATTATAAAAACAACAGTTATCCAAGAACATTTAAAAGCCATCTCTTTAAATTAATGATGACATTTTCAAGTAGAATGATATTCTAGTCATGTTTACATATCAATACCAGTGTGAATTTTACTACACGTAATTTGCCGTGTAAAGACAGAAAAAGTAGGGATACCCGTAAAATATTTACGAAATATGTACGGATAACCTTAATTCAAAACACTGAATTTATCAGCCGTTATTGCCTATTTGATTTACACACAACGTACTATAAAACATCATTTATTAATATTTATTTTATAATTTTCCCCGATAAAATCGAAATAACCGTTCACTTGTATTCTTTGTATTCTCGAACACTATGGAAGAAGACAGGCGTCTTCGAACGTTTTCCTCGAACAAGTAGAAAATTCTGCAGACGATCTGACTCCTATCTTTACCTGGCCACCAGTAAAAGGCGAAAGACAATATATTTGGGGCACACACTTTGTGTAATTACGTAGGATGTAAAGGACGTGAGTAGCGATAAATACGTTTATTGATATAGACGAACACAAGGATATATTTCAATCCCGGGAGAACCGCCGAACACTGTAACTGATAAATGATACGCGATTAGCTGAAGACTGAATGAGAACTCTCTTTCTAGGCCCAAGAGCCTAGTTTTATAGAAGCTTAAATTGGGTCATAGGTGACGCTAGTCCCCCGTGATTTGTATATCTAATTAATGTAAATAATTCTACTTTTGTCAGCAGTTTGTGACATTTCCAAATTATATTGTTGATAATTGACCAATTTGTATCTAAACTAATTAATCTACGTGCGTGAATATAAAATAAATAAATTCGTGCGGTCTACTGGGTGATAAAATAATTCTGTTCAATATCGAATATGAATTCTGAATATTTATTATTGGACATACTGCCCGCCGGAAGCTGTCCCAAGTATCAGTGTTCGAGGTTTACAAGTATAACATAAATATAAAATATAACAACCATATCTCCAATATGACAACATACATAATTTATTAATAAGTAGTTTAAGAATAATCAATATTTTTCCAACTGTTAACTTAGCTTTCACCGTCCGACTCTATATTTAGATCAAAATTGGGACTACTAGATGAAAAAGTGTTGAGGGGGATGTCGGCTTTGGAAGTCGACGGGGAGGCGTCTTTCCGGTTACGAGCTAAAGAAGTTACCTCGTGGTCGGGTGTCTGCCTAAGTGCTTTGCCTGAGCGACATTTTCGTATACCAGGACAGTATCTCCACAATATGAGCAGACCAATCACCACAATCGAAGTAATGACCCCGGTGGCCGTTAGATAAGTCCAATGTGACTCATGTATCTTTCGCCAGGGCGTATGCGCTACTTCTTGCTCCAGACTTTCTTCGTCCAATAGTATAGTACGGAATTCATCGCCTTGTGTGTTAATGTGTGTGGGTTGAATCGTATTTAACAGATGTCTTGGCATCGTCAGCAACTGCGCTACAGGAGTGATCGGAGTCTTCAGGTAGCTGGTTATCGCTGTCTCCACCCCGCTGCTAGTGGGGAGTAATGTAATGTTTTTCGTTTGGGCGATGCATCGGGGCGAGAGTTTCAGTAATGAGACTCGCTCCAGAACTCTTTCGTTCCGATTTCCATCACAGATAATGGACAGGTGTATCGGAATCGGTGTGATTATTAACCAAAGGTTGGGTGTACCCATCTTACTCCACTGAGCTTGATGTATTGCCCGGGTAACCACTGGACATGTGCTATTCTTAGATCGCTCATAAATTTCTTCCAGTATACAGTTTGGTTTGGTATCCATATTCATTACGGCCGTTGGAGAGCACGCTATCTGTGCCCGTGCCAGCTGTAAGCATCTTGCTTTATCTTCTGCGGTCAATTCGAAGTAGTGGAGAGTGTTATAATCTACAATCAGTAGATTTCTTGGGGCGACAAACGAATGCAATACTGACCCCTCGACCTTAAGTGGTATCGCGGTGATCTTGAGCATGCTGTAATTATTTCTCCCTGTCACTATGAAGTAGCCGATGACCTTTATATACTTGTCGTCATGGCTGACCTCTGTTTCTATAATGGGTTGTCGTCGTATTTCCACTCCTTGTGGTAGTATCTTCCCCGCTCTTTCTATTAACTTGGTTATTTGACCCGGCTTTATTATATCTACGAAATGGCCGTGGTTGTAGTGCAGGTTTCATATTCCCTCGTAAAATTGAATATATTCGTTTATGAACTCCGTAACTTGTAATGCTATGGTTTGTATTCGTAACGTGCTATATTCGGTTTCTAGTCTTAATGCTTTGTCTTCTACTTCATTGAGTCCTTTTGATATTTCTTGTAGGCCTGTGAATAGTGCTTTGTTAAACTTGTTCATCTGTTCATTTATCCTCATCTCCGTGTGGTTTATTGACGTTATTGTCTCTAACATTATCTTTGCCTGATGCTGTGACCCCTTTATTAATTCTCTCTGGTTTTTGTCTAGTGTCTCAATGTCACTATAGGCTTCGTCGTTCACTCCAAATATGGAGGTTAATATTCTGCCTAATATTCCTCTTTTTTCTCTTCCTTTTATTTCTACTGTCAACGCTTCACTTATTGACCCCGCCTTCCTTTGTCCTTCCTCTAACTTCCCTATTATCTCCTTACAATTTACGATTTTTGTCTCTTGGCACAGATCCCGTATGCCTTGTATCATACTTCCTCTCAGTTGATGCTCCTTTTGAACTCTTCCTTTTTCGATTAGCACTTTTATTCGGAATGTTCCTCGATCTATGTAAACCTCTCCAAGGTCTTCAGTAAATAACCCTGGTTCCGGATTATATATTTTATACAGTTCTGCATTCATGGGTTTCAATAGTGTTAAAAACATTATTGCGATTAATATTTTCTTCCATCTTGATCCTGATGAATTCTTTGGTTTTTCCTGTTTCTCTTCTTCTAATTTTATCAGCTTATGTATAGGTCTTTTTGTTATTTTCCCGTTTGCCTTTCTCACTGACACTACTCTGGTTAATCCCTCCGCTCCAGGGTGTGTTTCTATTACCCTTGCTAGTGGCCATCTACCTGGAGGTGTATCCTCTTCCTTAATTATGACTATTTCTTCTTTTTTTATGTTTGGGTGTGTTTTATGCCATTTATTCCTTTGTTGTAACTGTTGCAGGTACTCTTGCCTCCAAATCTTCCAGAAATCCCTTTTTATTTTTTCCAATATTCGCCACCTTGCTGGCATCTTCAAGTACGTCGTGAGCTCTTCTTCCCGATTCGGTGATACAATTTCTTTCCCTATAAGGAAGTGAGCTGGTGTGATTGCTATTTTTCCTTCTGGGTCTTCTGATGATTCACATAATGGTCTCGAATTCATACAGGCTTCTATTTGTGTTAGCACCGTACTCAGTTCTTCATATGTCAGTACTGTTTCCCCTATGATTCTTTTCAGATGATATTTCATTATTCGCACGGCGCTTTCCCACAATCCTCCGAAGTGTGGCGCATATGCAGGTATGACGTGCCACTGGGTGCCTAGTGCAATTAATCCTTGTTTTATCTCGTCCTCTAGGTTTTGATTTTCTTTTTTTAGTAAGTTTGCCGTTCCTACGAATGTGGTTCCGTTATCATTGTAAATGTTGACGCACTGTCCTCTGCGTGCCGTAAATCTTTTGAACGCCGCAATAAATGCATCTGTAGACATATCACTTACTACCTCAAGATGTACTGCCTTTGTTGACAGACACACAAATACTGCAATGTATCCTTTATAACTCCTTTGTCCTCTGCCTTTCGTAGTACTTATTTTTATCGGCCCGGCGTAATCTATCCCTGTATTCGTGAAAGGATGACTCGGGTTCACTCTGTCCTCCGGCAGGTCTCCCATTAACTGTTGTGCTACTTGTCCTTTATACCTCCTACACTTTATACATTTAGTTAACTGACTTTTCACGGTTCTTCTTCCGTTTATTATCCAATATTTCCTCTTTATGTATTGTAATGTCTGTTGTAGTCCGCTATGTAGATTTTTTGTATGACTGTCCGATATAATTAACTTTGTTAATGCGCTGTCCTTAGGTAAAATTATAGGATGTTTTTCCGCGTACTGTAGCTTCGTGTGCCTTAGCCTTCCGGTGACTCTTAGAATCCCTTGTTTATCCAGGAACGGTACCAATGATGCTAATTTGTTTTTCCTCTCTAGTTGCTGTTTCTTTTCCAGTTTATTTATTTCTAGCTTGAAGTTGTTAATTTGTGTGAGTTTTATCACTTTTAACAATGTTTCCTCTAATTCTCGGACTGTAAGTTGTCCTTGAGTTTTGTCCTTCTTTCTGCAGTTGTTTGCAAATCTCATACAATATGATACCACTCTTCTCATTTTTTCTAAATTCGAGAATCTCTCGCATATGTCTTCCTTTATCGTTACCATGTGCGTCGTTACTTTCGTTTTGACTTCCTCCTCATTTGTTTCAGGTATATCCTCTGCCGGTAACCTCAGTGCTTTTAAACTCGTTAGCCAAGTTGGTCCCTTCCACCATAACTCTGCTTCTAATAACTCTGAAGCGGTACTTCCACGTGAGAGGATGTCCGCTGGGTTTTCTTTCGTATCCACTTTATGCCAATTTTCTGGCGCTATAACTCCTTTTATCTCCTCTACTCTGTTGGCGACGAACATTTTCCATCTTTTTGATGATCCCTTTATCCAAGCCAGGGTTATTGTTGAGTCCGACCATGCATATATTGCCATGTTCTCCCTGTTCAATGCTTGTAGGGTTTTCTTCATTAAATTTGCTAATAGTACCGCGGCACACAATTCCAATCTTGGTAATGTCGTTTTCCCTTTCAATGGTGCGACTTTAGATTTTGCTATCAATAGATTTGTTTTAATTTCCGGGTCTAATACCCTAGCATAAATAACCGCTCCATATCCTTTCATAGACGCATCTGCGAATCCATGTAGTTCTACTCTGTTTGTTTTATTTAAATTGTTCCACCTGGATAATGTTATTCTCTCAAGATTTATTAATTGTGCCTGATATGCTTTCCACCGGCTTTGTTGCGCGCTAGTTAATTCTTTGTCCCAACTGGTCTTTTGCTCCCAAAGTTCTTGTATGAACATTTTCGCCTGAATTACTACTGGTGCTATCCATCCTAATGGGTCATATAGTTTTGCTACTTCTGACAGTATGTGTCTTTTCGTTATTTTCTTTGTCGTCGTTATTTCTATCTTGAATCTGATTGTATCTTCTTTGGGTGACCAATGTATTCCTAACGTCTTTCGTATTTCTTCTTGCTTGAATGCTGTTGAGTCTACATTCCTCATTTCTTCCGGTACGTTCTCCATTATTTTTTCTTCGTTGCTCAACCATTTTCTAAGTGTAAATCCACCTTTCTTAAAAATTTGTATTAGTTCCTTTTGGGCTGCTTCTGCCTCTTTTAACGTCTCCGCTCCTCCTAATATATCGTCTACATACATATTTTCTTTTATTATTTTCGCTGCTGTAGGGAAATTCCCTCCTTCATCCTCTTGTAACTGTTGTATTGTTCTTAATGCTAAAAATGGTGCTGCGGCCGTGCCGTATGTCACCGTCTTCAATTTATATTCTTGCACTGGATCCTTTGTGTTCTTTCTCCAGAGTATTTTTTGATACATTTGGTCTTCTTCTGCCATTCTGATCTGTCTAAACATTTTCTCCAGATCCGCTGAGTATGCTACCTTATGGGATCTCCATCTCAATAGTATATCTGTCAAATCCTGTTGTAATTTTGGCCCCGTGTGCATAATATCATTTAGGCTTACTGTTGATGAGCTTTTACTTGATGCATCAAACACGGCTCATATTTTTGTTGTAGTGCTGTCCTCCTTTCTCACTGGATGATGAGGTAGGTAGTAACCTCCTCCCTGGACTTCCGCTATTGCCATATGACCTTGGTTTTCATAATCTTCCATGAATTGTCTGTAATTCGTTTCTAACTGTTTGTCTTTTGTGAACGTCCTTTCAAGTTGCATCAATCTGGCGAATGCCTGCTGCTTAGATTCTCCTAACTTTGTGACGTCTTCCTTAAACGGAATTCTTACTTCGTATCTACCTTCTTCATTTATTTTTACTGTCTGACGATACATTTCTTCACATTCTTGCTCTTCTACTGATAAACTTGTTTCTTGATTCACTTCTTCTAATTCCCAGAATTTCTTTATTTGTATGTCCATTTCTTGTCTGGATATCATACAGCATACTTCTGCTTTAGTAGTCTCCCTTTCTTTCGCTATCCCCGAAATTATCCATCCTAGTTTGGTGTTTTGACTTAGTAGTCCATTACTTCTTCTGTGCATCCCTTCTGTCAATATGTAACTATATTCTTTTACTCCTACCAATAAGTCTATTTTTCCTACCCTGTAGTATCTTGAGTCTGCCAGTAGCACATTCTTCTCGTTGTAACCTGTAGGACTATGTCCTGTTCCGGTAAATCCCTTGTTATTTTCGGTAGTACCAGTGCCTCTATTTCCATCTCGAAGTCACTTTGGTAATGATTTCCGATCAATAGTTTCAAACTCCAGTTGGCTGTCTTTTCCCCTGACGAGCCTATTCCGGATATGGTCGCCTGTATTGGCTGCCTTTTTGTTCCTAGCGCCGTCGCCGCTTGTTCCGTTATAAATGCACATTGTGACCCTTGGTCGATCAATGCTCTCATTATGTGAGGCTCTCCATTCGCATCCCTAACGCGTACCACTGCTGTGGCTAGTAATGCTTCACCTTCCTTATGGCTTGCACAGTTAACTGAGTTCTGTCCTCTTTGCTGTGTGTTGTTGTTTCTTTGCCCATTGTTCCCTTGCGTATTGTCTCGTCTTCCGTTATTTTGTTCTCTGGCGTTGTTGGAATAATTATTTCCTCCTCTGTACCTGTCCGATTGGTACCCGTAACTTCTACTGTTTGATTCTCTTCCATTTCTTTCCTGTATTTGTTCTCCTCTTGTTTCATTTGTGTTTCTTCTGTTGCCTGTGTTTCCTGTTTCATAATGCAACGTTTGGTGGTGGTCTCCGCCACAGTGTTTGCACCTAACCTGTGAAAAGCATTGTTTCTCCTTCTTATGTGCTAGACAATTCGAACACCATTCTTTTTCTCGTATTATCCTGTTCCGGTCTTTTACCTTGAGTTCCAGAAATTCTCTGCAGTATGGTACTCCGTGATCTCCGTTGCATATCACGCAACCCATTCTTGTTTTCTTACCCGTTCCTCCTTGTTTCTCTTGTCTCTTTTCTGACTCCAGCAGTTCCAGTGTTTGGAATCGTCGCTGTAGAAACGTTTGTGTTGACTTGAACGTCGGTATCTCTCTACTGTCTCCGCTGTGGTTTTCGTATAGTCTCCTTGTCTCATTGTCCCATTTTGTTATGCTAATTCGCGCTATCAATGGGCTCCACGCTTCCGTGTCTGTTCCCAACCCTCCTATGGCTTCCAGGCACTCATGGAAGGTGTCATGTAGTGATTTCAGTGCTCTAGCGGAAGAATCCTTTACTTCCTGTGCTAGTAACATCCTGTCTATTAGTTTAAACAGTATCATCCTCGGATTCTCATATCTTTCCTTTAACATGTTCCATGCCACTTCGTAGTTGGCTTCGGATATGTGCAAGTGTTGTATCATCCTGTGGGCTTCCCCTCTTACTTGTGTTTTGAGGTACTGCATCTTCTCTGCTCTCGACAACTGTCCGTTTTCATGTATTACCTTTGTAAACAGATCGTGGAAAGTTCTCCACGTTTCATATCTTCCTTCATACACAGGGATTTTTACCTGCGGTAATGTTACTCCCTCTCTTCTCTGTGTGCTGTCTGGTCGTTGCATTGCAGGCCGCATTTTCTTTATCGTTTCCCTGACCTTCCTCCTTAGCTGATCTATCCTCTTTACTTCGTCACTGTCTATAACGTCTAGCTCATCATTTACTGTTGCTTCTATGATGAGTGTGTTTATTTTCTCCATGTGTTCTTTCAATTCTGCTTGCAGTTCTTCATCGTACTGCAACTCCTGTTCATATTCTTGTAATAATTCCTCGATTTTTTGTTTTCTTATTTGTATCTCCTTTCCTTTTGTTGTCTTTCCTCTTTTCAATATTCTTCCATATTCTTCCAATAGAGTTTTTCCCTCAATATATGTCTTAAAAACCTGCTCGTAGTATTTTGTTTCGAAGTACTTGTCTTTGGTTACTCCGCTATCTACTAATTTCTCGTGGTTATGCCCAAACCTTGTCCAATAATCCTCTAATCTATCCTGACGCTCTTTAATGTATTGTTGATTCTTGCGAGATCCAGGGTCTCTCTTAAGAGACGACACCTGTTTAGAAATCTCTCCTCCAAGCTCAGCTTGCTTGTTCTGTAACGCTTCCATGTTTAAATCCACGTACTTTCTATTTTATGCAGTAATAAATGTTTTTACCGTATTTTTCCGTAACTATTTATATTTTCAATTTACTGTGATTCACCTTTTGCTGAATCGTAAATCGTAATTCTGTAGACCTTGCTGAGGTTTGCTTATTTATCTGTAGGTCAGTGTTGTATGTGGGTTAATGGCAATCAAAGTATTATGTTGCACAGTTATAAATAGAATAATAAGAATACAACCTCTGTATTACGATGAGTATTTAAAATAATGCGATCTAAAATTATGTAAATGAAATACCAAGCACTATGAAATTATTAGGGTATAATGTTTTTTCTTTATCAACTTGTAACATAAAGAAATAGGTAGGTAGTAAATATTTGTAGGGCTAACCGTTTATTATTATTATATAGTCAAAGTATAGTTAATATATAAGTCAAATATAGTTAGAATCAATAAATAAATATAGGCAAATATAGTTAACAAAAATAAAAGAGTAAATAGTTAGTAAATATTTAAATTTATTTGAATGGCAACTATTGTATAGAATGCACTAAAATTTTTGTAAATATGTATAGGTCGAATAATTCGGTTTAAAATTGGAAAGAATATTGCGTTATACGATACGAAATAGTTGGAAAAATGTTAATTTGTTCAAAAACTTACGGTTTTTTTTTCTTTTGTATGTTTCTGGACTGGCTCTGCATGCGCACCTGGATATGCCCTCTGACCTGCAGTTTTCTTTCTGGATCTGCAGTAACTCTTCTGGGTACGGCTTCTGGCCTGTAGTTTTCTGGATACGGCTTCTGGCCTGTAGTTTTCTGGTTACGGCTTCTGACCTGTAGTTTTCTGGATACGGCTTCTGACCTGTATTTTTCTGGATACGGCTTCTGGCCTGTAGTTTTCTGGATACGGCTTCTGACCTGTATTTTTCTGGATACGGCTTCTGACCTGTAGTTTTCTGGATACGGCTTCTGACCTGTATTTTTCTGGTTACGGCTTCTGACCGTTATTTTTCTGGATACGGCTTCTGACCTGTATTTTTCTGGGTACGGCTTCTGACCGTTATTTTTCTGGATACGGCTTCTGACCTGTATTTTTCTGGTTACGGCTTCTGACCGTTATTTTTCTGGATACGGCTTCTGACCTGTATTTTTCTGGTTACGGCTTCTGACCGTTATTTTTCTGGATACGGCTTCTGACCTGTAGTTTTCTGGATACGGCTTCTGGCCTGTAGTTTTCTGGTTACGGCTTCTGACCTGTAGTTTTCTGGATACGGCTTCTGACCTGTATTTTTCTGGATACGGCTTCTGGCCTGTAGTTTTCTGGATACGGCTTCTGACCTGTATTTTTCTGGATACGGCTTCTGACCTGTAGTTTTCTGGATACGGCTTCTGACCTGTATCTTTCTGGTTACAGCTTCTGACCGTTATTTTTCTGGATACGGCTTCTGACCTGTATTTTTCTGGTTACGGCATCTGACCGTTATTTTTCTGGATACGGCTTCTGTCCTGTATTTTTCTGGTTACGGCTTCTGACCGTTATTCTTCTGGATACGGCTTCTGACCTGTATTTTTCTGGTTACGGCTTCTGACCGTTATTTTTCTGGATACGGCTTCTGACCTGTAGTTTTCTGGATACGGCTTCTGACCTGTATTTTTCTGGTTACGGCTTCTGCTTCGCTCTGGTTCTGTTCTCCCGGGCCTAGTGTCGTCTATTTGCTACTGATTTCGATTGGTGTGGACTGTACTTGTAGGCCTCCTTTTTTTCTCGATAAGGACCATGTGTAAAATCCGTAGGATGTAAAAGACGTGAGTAGCGATAAATACGTTTATTGATATAGACGAACACAAGGATATATTTCAATCCCGGGAGAACCGCCGAACACTGTAACTGATAAATGATACGCGATTAGCTGAAGACTGAATGAGAACTCTCTTTCTAGGCCCAAGAGCCTAGTTTTATAGAAGCTTAAATTGGGTCATAGGTGACGCTAGTCCCCCGTGATTTGTATATCTAATTAATGTAAATAATTCTACTTTTGTCAGCAGTTTCGTGACATTTCCAAATTATATTGTTGATAATTGACCAATTTGTATCTAAACTAATTAATCTACGTGCGTGAATATAAAATAAATAAATTCGTGCGGTCTACTGGGTGATAAAATAATTCTGTTCAATATCGAATATGAATTCTGAATATTTATTATTGGACACACTTAGAAATAATAAGTAGTTCAGATTGTTGGAGCTGATAATAAAGGGTAAAATCGGAGCAAGAAAGGGTCCTGGTACTCCTGGTAGACGACAAATATGCTGGTTGAAAAACATTCGCGACTGGACCGCACATACAAATCTCTTCAGAGCAGCAATGTACAAAGTAAAATGTGTACATTCACAGTGCACAGATTCTAGAAGTGCCGGTGGAGGATGGCGTCTATGCGCAGTATTGTAGTCGATATATGAGAGACAAAGTATTCGAAATAATGAAATAACAAATTCTATATTATTTTTAGTTCATTATTTCGAATACTTTTTCTCTCATATACCGACTATAATACTGCACATAGACGTCACATTCCACCGGCAACTTTAGAACCTGTACACTATACTTTTGCTAATCTGTACAATATACTAAGGAGTTTCACAGTTTTTACTGTATTTCTTCACTCAACCGTTCTCTTCAGTTCTTTCTGTTTTGACAGTCCTCTTCCTGTATATGTATTTGTTCTTTGCGTTGCTTCGTCCTATTCATCTCTGAAATATCTTCAGGGTCTGTCTCTCTTCCGTCTTTCTTTTGGACTCCACTCTCCTAGTCTGTTTATCCAACGTATTTTGTCTGGTCTTCTGACATGTCTGTAGGTACCAGGTAAATCTTTTATGTTCTATGCAGTCGATTATTTTTAAGTTCGTTCCCATTCTTTTCTTAATATCGATGTTATTAATTATTTATCTTCTTGTTACTATGCAGCTTCACCTTCGAAATGACATCTTTATTGCTCTCTGTTTTCGGTATTCCTATTTATTGTCCAATTTTCACAACCATAAATCAGGATACTTCTTTTCATGGTATTTATATGCTTTCCTTTGTTTTTGTACTGATGTTCTTATCCCACAATGCCGGGTTCAATTTTTGCATGCAGTCGCTTGTTTGACCTAGTCTATTTTTTATATTTTCTTCAGTTGTTCTTTGTTTGATATGAAACCTAAATACTCGTGTTTGTCTCTTCCTTTGATCGTGTTTACCTTCGTCTATCTCCAGCTGTTTTAATTCTGTATTCTCCTTTGTTGGGTGTTCAGTTTTCCTTAGCTTTATCTCCATTCTATTTTTTGTATATTTACGTTTCAGTTTTCCCAATATTAAGCCGAGTTCATCTTCTTCTTGTGTAATCACTATTATTTGGTTGTCGGCAATCACCATCATCCAACCAATTCACGTCCACTGCTGGACATAGGTCTCCCCCAATTGTTTCCAGACTTCACGGTTTTGTGCTGATTTTTGCCAGTTTTTACTAATCCGCCTGATATCATCTGTCCATCGTGTAGGCGGCCTTCCTCTACTTCGTTTATCTTCTCTTGGTCTCCACTCCATCAGCTTTCGTGCCCATCTTGAATCTTTCAGCCTGGCGACGTGTCCTGCCCAGTTCCATTTGAGCCTGGTGATACGTTCTACAACATCTGCGATACCGGTTGTTTGTCTGAGATCTTCATTTCTTATTTTATCCCGTAGAGTTACGCTTAGCATGGATCTTTCCATGCGCCTCTGAGCAACCCGCATTTTCGACGCTGTTGCCTTGGTTAGAGTCAGTGTCTCTGCTCCATATGTCATTACCGGTAGCACACATTGGTCAAACACTTGTCTTTTTAAACCGATCGGTATACTGCTCCTAAATATGTCTCTCAGAGCTCCGTAGGCTGCCCAAGCAAGAGTTAATCTTCTTTTTATTTCGCATGTTTGGTTATCTCTGCCAATTCTAATTTCATGACCCAAGTAAATGTACTTTTCCACTAGTTCTACTTCTTGTTCCCGTATAATCAGCTGCCCGCTAGGAATCAGATTAGTCATAAATTTAGTTTTAGAAAAGTTCATTTTCAGGCCTATCTTCCAGCAGATAGCGTCTAACTCATTTAGCATTTTCTTTACTTCTCCTAGATCATCAGTTATAAGGACTATGTCATCTGCAAAACGAAGATGATTTAACTTTTCTCCATCTATTTTGATCCCTTTATTGTCCCAGTTGAGCATCTTAAAGGCATATTCCAGAACAGTTATGAATAGTTTTGGCGAGAGTGTGTCGCCTTGTCTTACGCCGCGTTCTATGCTTATTTTTTTGGTTTTATCATGTAACTTAACACTCATTGTTGCCTCTTTATAAATATTATAGATGAGTGTACTGTAACGGTAGTCAATGCGGCATTCATTTAGAGCTTCTAAAATGCTATCCAGCTCTATCGTGTCAAAGGCTTTATGAAAATCCACGAATGCTAGGACAAGGGGTTTATTATATTCTATTGACTTCTCAATTAGTAACTTGACTGCCTGCAGATGGTCGTTTGTCCCAAAGTTTGATCGAAATCCAGCTTGTTCTTTTGGCTGGTAAAAATCTAGCTTCTTTTCTACTCTTGATGTCACTACTTTTGTAAAGAGTTTGTATAAGTGGTTTATCAGGCTAATGGGTCTATAATGTTCTAAGTCTGTCTTATCTCCCTTCTTATGCAAAAGTATTGTTACTGCGTTTTTCCATTTTTCAACTATCGACTTTTGATGAAGGCATAAGTTGAAGAGATTTTTTATTTTACCTATAAGAATGTGGCCTCCGTTTTTAGTGGCCTCTATTACGACTCCATCTTCACCTGGTGCTTTTCCATTTTTCATTTTTCTCAGTGCTTGATGGATTTCGCTAGTGGTTATCTCTGGTAGTATTTCGGAGCCTTGGTTTATTATTTTCTTTGAAACCGCTTCCCTCAGATTATTTTGATTCAGCCTTTGGCTCCTATATAGTTCCAAATAAAATTCTTCTACGATATTTAGTAAATCTTCTCTGTTTGATGTTATTTCGCTGTTTTTATTTTTTAATTTATGTATTTCGCATTTTCCGTTGGTCAATTTCCTTCGTAAAACTTTCAAACTTTTATTTTCTTCTATGGTTTTCTGGATGCTTTGAGTTTTATACTTCCTTAGATCTTTTCTGATTTCCTTTGACACTTTCTTGTTGATGTCTCTTAACGCACTTTTTTCAGTATTTTCGCTTCCTCTCATTTTACTTCGCGTTTTGATTAGTTCTCTAGTTTCTGGGCTTATTTTTTCATCTCTCTTCTTTTTGGGCAGTTTTTTCGTTGACTTTCTTCAATGGCTCTAATTATGTTTTCATTTAAGTTATTTATACTTTCATCTGAAGTTGTATTTCTTTCCAAAGCAGCGTTTATATGGTGTTGGTATTTATCAATATTTAATGGGGGAGTCCAGGCTTGCAAGGTTTTCTTTTTTATCAAACGATTTCGTTCTTTTTTGAGGTCTATTTTTATTGTGGCTCTTACCATTCGATGGTCACTTCCTGTAGTAAATTTATTTAGGACGCTCACGTCTGTGATAATCTGTTTTTTGTCGCTGATAATGTAATCTATTTCATTTCTTGTTTTACCATCAGGACTTTCCCACGTCCACCTTCTATGTAGTTTTTTAACGAAAAAACTGTTCATTTGGAACAAGTTATTCTGTAGCAAAAAGCCTAAGAGTGTTTCTCCCCGCTCATTTCTACCTAGAGTTCCAAAATTTCCTAGTGATATCTCTGCTTCGTCTTCTTTAAGGTCTAATTTTGCATTAAAATCCCCACACAGGATTGTAAAGTGGGTGGGTGTGTCTTTTAGAGCTACAGATATATCATCATAAAAGTCTTCAACTTCTTCGTCTGGATGTTGTGTTGTTGGAGCGTATACCTGGATAATTTTCAGTTTATACCTGTTGTTGAGCTTTAGGGTTACATAGGCAACTCCTGTAGACACACTTTTTATAATAATATCAACTACGTTTTTCTTATGTTTTTTATGGATGAAGAAACCGACCACTCCAACTGATTCGGTTTCGGAGCCAATGCTATAGAAGAGGTGTCCTGATTTCAGCGTCTTTAAGTTTTCACCACGGTGTCGTATTTCGCAGACTCCTATTACGTCCCATTTAATTTCTTTGATTGCATCTTCCATTTCGAAGAGTTTTTCTTCTGACAATAAAGTTCTAGCATTATAGGTGGCAACGTAGAATGAAAAGGGTTTTCGTATTTCTCGTTTCGTCAGTTTTTTGTCCCCCCCAGAATCCTTGGGGCAGACTGATAAATCAGTGTGAGACTCTGGATTTATCCTACACACCTGGGGTCTTTCCGTCTTTGTTTTAAAATCTGACATTTCGATTTATTTGAGGGGATGTTGGCAACATAAAACACCACGCTTGCCGAACGGGTTGGTGAGTCGCAGTATAGAAGCCAATCAAACTGCTGCAGTCTTGCCTCCTACTATCCAATATTAGGCCGGTCCTGGATAAATTTCCATACGCCCCAACATGGTACTCGAAGTGCTGCTTACCATTTTCAGGAATATTTATCGACCTTCCGGTCTAGATCCGTAATGTTCTGCGTTAACAGGGGCACCTCGTGTAGTATGTGGCTCTTCACCACGCATTACGGTCTTCACTAGAGAGAGGCTAAGGCTCCACTTGGAAGAGCTATATTCGCTTCATCTAGCCCTGTGAGCTTGTGAGGACCAGTGTTCAGTCAAACCGATACAAAGGTACTACCTCTCCAAGCTCACTAACCCCCCTTGTTATATCTGGTTGTCGGCAATACTTGGGATATATAGTGTTATGATCTGCTTCTTATTAATTTTATATTAATTATTCTTTATTTGTTTAATTATTTAATTGTCGCAAATCATACATAAAAATGAATAAAAAATCTCAGGGTGCTTTTTATACTATTAAAAAAAATCTAAATTATCTCACGTTATACTTATCTTCTCTCGTGGGTTCAGTATCTCTTAGTTAATCCTAATCGGGATAAAATAGGGAAAAGATATAAAGCAAAATATTAAAATAAACATACAGAATTGTCTTTTATTTGTCAAAATCAATACTCTAAAATCTATCAAATCTAAAACCTGTGGACACAGATGTCCGAATGAAATTTTTTTTCACTTAAATTTATTATATTTAAAAAAAAAACAATTTATCGGTTTGTTCCCGATGACTTTGTTAAAACAAACTAAACAAAACAAATTTATGTATTCTCAAGATTAGCTATACTTTTAGAAATATTGGAATTTTAATTCATATGCTTTTTACTCAAAATTTTAGTTTCTGAACATAAAAATATCTTTCACATAAGTTGACTGACCTTTTTCTTCATTCATTCTGATGGCTTCTCGTGACCCAAAAACAGCTCTCCCTCGTTGACTATGTTAAAGGCTACTCATCAAAGCCCTCTCCGTCCTCCAGCTTCAAAACTATTAGCATACCAGCACCAATTCTCCAACAAGCCGGGCCTCTTTTGACACGTACTCGATTCAACAAAACTCCAAAAATTCTCTGCTCTCCTTCTCACAATAATACAGAATCAAAGAGGTATTTCGTCTCAATTTGATCTGTCTCTCGTTCCACTTTTCAACACTATTCTCCACTATCAAACAAACCACTGGTACTTGCTAACTATCTATTCACGAAAACGTCGAACTGCTCTTCAGTGATGCCAAAAACATAATGACTTCTTTTTGAAACTCTCTCAATCATCCAATCCACTTTTCCCCTTCCACATTGCCAAGAATCAAAAACAATATTTTCCATTCCACAAACAAACAGCCTTTTTGAAAATTATTCCGACCATCCTTAATTACTTTCGGGGAAACTCTACAATATTTACTCGGGTTGAAACAAATATTAAAATTCCAAACTTTCTCTTAAACCACTTTTCTCGAAAATGATAATTACATCCAGTTGTGGATTCTATAGATTCCGTAGTAAACAAACTTTCTCCATTTTAAACCTAAATACATCGTCCTTTTCACTTTAATTATTCACAAAAGTCTTTAATGGTTCATCGGAAAACTCATTAAAAGAGAAATCCACTTACATCCAAACTAAATTCTAATAAATATTTACAGCTCAATATACAGGGTGTATCAAATTTATGTGCCCGCGTTATTTAAAAAAAAAATTAATATAATTTTCATGTTGCCTTTGATTGATAAAATTGAAAACACAATAATAGATATTCGTTTCTTACTGGTATGCCCATTACTTCGCACTTTCTTTTTCACAGTTTCAGCGTTTTTTCCAGGAATATTTTTAAGAGGATAAGGGATGTAAAGCAGCCTTGTAGCAGTCCCTTTTTCGTCTTAAATGGACTGTATCTATTTCCTGTTTTGATAGCATCGCTAAATTTATAATTATGTTTGTGCTTTTACCACTTTTATTAAATCTGTGGAATTTCGATGTCCCCCATTGATTGGATATCTTTTGACGATGTCTTGAAATATTCTTTGCTGATTATTGGTTTTACTATAAACCCATAAATCGTCGTATAACATATTCTTTATTAAATTACACTGTTTTTACCTGTTCTTTTAGTTTTACAGCATTTTATTAAAATAGTTAACCCAAATTCCAAAACGACAATTTCCAAGTTTCAATCTCAAAAGTAATCCATAATAAGCAGAGAATAGCAGCTATCCCTAGTAGAAAAGTAGCTATCAGGATAGAAAAATAAATTTCATCTGGCACGACGAGAATTTCTCATAAACATTAATCCTATTAGCTAATACAGATTCAGATGCACTCTCTGCATATACAAACTCGTTGTCTACATAATCTCGTTATTTTTCCGTAACGCCCTTGTTTATGATCTATTCACAGTGCACCACGTAGGAAGTGCGAGCATTCAACTGCAAATTGATAATACGTTTTTGTGGAATATATTATGGGTGATATTAAAAAGTTTGCTACTATAGACGTGGAACAAATGGGTGGCTGGATGTAATAGTGGGTTTAGTATCTAGTTCGTAGATATAGCGGTGCATCGGATTTTTATTAAGCAATATTGGGTTTACTGGCTAAAATACTTAAATTTTTATGTCACAGCTATTCCCTACTTTACAAGGATCGATTCACAGAATAAAGAGGTGAAAATAATACCCTGTAAATTTTGTATACCGAGTTGTTATCTACTTTTTAACTCCTCTTGGCACACACTTATGTTGGTATAAAAAAAACTAAATAATAAAATTGATAAGTCAAAGACAAACAATTATTAGTACGTTGTTGTTAGTCGTTCAATATAATAATATAATTAAGAGCTTATTGTAATAACAATAGTCTAAAAGTTTGCTAAAGCGGCTACAATATTTCAGTACCTTTTACTACCGTAATAAAAATTTACATCTAATTATTTCGTAAATTGCAAATGTTTGCAGTCTTGGAAAGTGTGTTGTTTTAGCAATTTTTTGTCCTATCTACGGAGAACATTTTCAGGACAAATAACACAAACCAACGTTGAAATTTTTTGATAACATTCCCTCCGTTTTATTTATTTTGGTGAGCTGAGCGAAAATCGTTCGGCCAACTGCATTCGCGTGCGGAAAAGTATGACTTTCCGCATTAGTTAGGAAAATATCTATAAAAGCGGAAAGATTATTGACAGTAAGTCATATTAGCGCTTAAAATGCGTTAGTCCAGAAAGCCACTGCGCATCCGCTAGGAAAAATATTCTAATTCGGATTTTTTGCACATTCTTACTCAAAAAAGGACCACTTTTAACAAATTTGCATGTTGCCAGGCAAAAAATCCCGAAACAGGTCGATTTTTATTTTTAAGTTATGATATTGTGGCTTATATGGTATACTAGTGACGTCATCCATCTGGGCGTGATGACGTAATCGATGATTTTTTTAAATGAGAATAGGGGTCGTGTGCTAGCTCATTTGAAAGGATCTTCAATTCTCTATTCAGTAATATAAACATTTACATAATTATTTATACAGGGTGTCCAATAATTTAATTCTTTTTCAATTTGTCAAATAATTTAATTTAATAAAAATTTTTTGGACACCCTGTATAAGTAAGTATGTAAATGTTTATATTACTGAATAGACAATTGAAAAACCTTTCAAATGAGCTGTCGCATGACCCCTATTCTCATTTAAAAAAATCATCGATTACGTCATCACGCCCAGATGGATGACGTCACTAGTATACCACATATGCCACAATATCATAATTTAAAAATAAAAATCGACCTGTTTCGGGATTTTTTCTTAAAATCGCCGGTTTACAAAATAACTAATTTATTTCTTTCATTTGCACCAAAAAAACAAAAAAAAACGTTTAAAAATTCTTTGACCAACTTTTGGTCCTGGCAACATGCAAATTTGTTAAAACGGGTCCTTTTTGAGCAAGATTGTGCAAAAAATCCGAATTAGAATATTGTTCCTAGCGGATGCGCAGTGGCTTTCTGGACTACGTAGCTTTCCATTTAGTCTAGGCGCCAAATAGAGGTCACCGTGTCCTTTTCAATTCTCATGAACATACTCAACGGTTTCTTATGGATTTTTGGCTGCTGGTTACGAATTTCGAGGGTGGATTTAGATCCAGTTCTGGTTCATAAACTAAAAGAGATACAAAAATGTTTCAAGTAACATTTATTCCTTAATAGAAAAGGAAGAAAAAAAAAAGAATGTGTGTGTGTGTACTTTTACGCACATAATAAGTTATACTTCTATTATATGATTCCAACGAAATTAATATATATGTATTTTAAGCAGTTTATTTATATTTTATTTAAATATTAAACTAATTTTATTACTTATAAATTATTAATTTTAACTAAATACGCATTTTCTGAAAAAAATTATACAACAAATATATTCACAATAATAAAATGTGTAAAAAAAATAAAAAAATAAAAACCTACATTGGGATTTGAACCCGCGTCCTTACATTTGAAATCCACTTACACACACCCGTCACCCGACTTGACCACTTACACGTACTTGTCATGTAGGAAGGTAGGCTAACTGAACGTTTTACTGTTTGACAGTTCTGAATTTAATCAAATTAGTTTGATTTTTGTATGTGTGTGTTCACAAAGGGAAATAAAAAAATATTAAAATACAAAACAAAGAGTCAGAAAACAATAGGTATATTAGATGAAGAATGGTAGAAATTTTGTTGGTAATCAAATTATGTAAATCATAAATCCTACTAGAATAAACCTACTAGATAAGTACATTCATTTTTCTACAACCACTATTCAAAGTGCACTTTTCTGCACGGTTTTATGTTAGCAAACTTGATATTTTCTCACAGTATAAGATATTTGACGTTAGTGTGCAGAAAAGTGACGTTTCTGTGCCGCAAAGTGACGTTTCTGTGCCGCAAAGTTCTTTTCTGCACAGTTGACTACCTCATTCTGAGTAACGTTATATTCTGTTTAGATCCGTGGACTACCGCATTCTGATTAACGTTATATTCTGTTTACATCCGTGGTTAAACTTAAGACAAATATATAACCTATAAGACAATTATTATATTTAACTATAGCATAGAAACTAAATTATGGATGTTACAACTGTTTTATTTTACAATTTTATTCTTATTAAACATTCTATAATTATCAAATAACCAATAAGGATTTAGCAACCTGTGCAAGAGACGTCGAATGAAGTAGGTTTTTGTGTAAATCCGTGACTGCATAAATATAATGTCAATAATGTGTAATAATTGTTTAAATTTAAACAAATTAAGGCAGTGCATTAATTTTTTAACTGATTTCTGTGCAATTTATTTAGGTATAAGGAATTTAAATTGATTAGTAGGTATTAATTAAATACAGTTTAAAATTTATCACATAGGTACCTATTATAATTAATCGTCGTTTGGAAATTGTGATTTTTATTTTTAGGAAAAACTGTGCTTGTAGAAAAAGTATAGTGTGAAACACGTGCAGAAAGGTAATTTCTCACTCGTTTGAATTGCGGCACTCGCTTGCGCTCGTACCGCAACTTTTCAAACTCGTGAGAAATTAGTACCTTTCTGCACTTGTTGCACAATATACTATTTCCGAATAGGTAAGTACCTATGTAATTTTTTATCACAATACTGAAACATTTACAATTAAGTACGTACCTGTTGCTTTTAAAAACTATTTAAAAAGTTACTACAATTATAAACTTACTTTTGTCTGTGTTCTGATAACAATAAAAACTAATATACAATATTTGTATAGCCATAACGTCCATATCGAACAATTATTTTCATGTCATTTGCATTTGAACACCCAATCAGAGCAAAGATATAATGCGTCTGCGCCGGGTAACAAGGTTCTTGATGAATTCGCGCATATTTATTAAATTTCACTCCCATCGCGCCTAAAGAAGTATAACTTCAAAAACGTTTACTAAACTTAAATCCGACAATTAGAACTCAAGATATTGTTAAATTAGTGCACAATACAAATTGCAAATTGCAAAATAAGTATTTTTCGAAGCTTTATCGATCGTAACTCGGCTAGTACGAATTCAAATGAGCTCTAGAGGATCTCATTTTAAAGCTTAGTTAATGGGCTTCAAAACAGAGTTTATTAAATTACTTTATCTTCATCTGTTTTAAGGTTATACCCGTTTAAAATTATAATTTTCTTAAAAAAAATATACATTAATAATTTGCTTATAAGGGTTTCAAACAAATTTGAGCTATAAACATTTATACTTTAATTAACAACAATAATAGAACAACTCAAAAGGAACAATTTGAGCTTACGAAAATGTTCGTAGGTTTATTTTTGGCCAAGATGTCGATATTTGGGCTAAGAATTTCGTCACTTACTTGACTATGAGCCGATCTTGCGCCTCATGGCGCGCCATTCAAATATCAATATCATGGCCATAAATAAACTTACGAACATTTTCTACGCTCAAATTGTTCCTTTTTAGTTCTTTTATCATTATTGTTATTTAAAATATAATTGTTTATAGGTGAAATTTGTTTTAAACCCTTATAAACAAATTAATGTACAATTTTTTTAAGAAAATTATAAATTCAAACGGGTATAACTTTAAAATAAATAAAGATAAATTAATTTAACAAACCTTGTTTGGAAGCCTATTAATTAAGCTTTAAAATGAGATCATCTATAGTCTAAGAGCTAGTGAACTCTCCGACTAGCGGTTTTCGTGTAAGGTTAGAAATTTTTATAGTGATAATTCATAGCACACCAAGGCTAAAACCATAACCTGGCAGGCATCAGCCCTGCACGTGTATCTACCAGATAAATCGAAAAGTGCATAGTTTAGGGGGAAAATGAACTTTCTCCTATAAAGTTTAAATTTAAGTATGTGTTTGAGTAAGTCATTTAGAAGAAATGTGTATAATGACAGGGGATTCTGAACAACATAAGACCTTGCCAGGCGAGGGGAAAGATTAGGGGTTTCTGCTAAAATTATTTTTTTTTGCGTCGAACAAAGTTTTTTTAAGTCTTTTGGATCATTCCAAACAGAAAAGGTCTTTAGTGATATTTCCCTTAGGTTAATAGTTTTTGTTATATAAGCGAGTAAAAATTTTGAAAATTGCTAAATCGGCCATTTTTAACCTTAAATCGGACATTTAACTAAAAATTTCAATGATGCCAAGGTAGGTGGATATTCTTCAAAACATTGATTGATGAAATCCCGAAGAGTTTCTTGCCATACTATATGGAAAACCCCTTTGTTTTTAAATTGCTTATCAAGCGGACGCGACACAGTATTGTGAGGACGTTTGAGTTTAAATAAATTCATTATTTCGAGAATGGGCAAATTTTAAGAGAAATCCTCAGGCAGGTCGATTTTTATTCTTAAATTAGGACTTTTTGGCATATATATAATACTAGTGACGTCATCCATCTGGGTGGGATGACGTAATTGACAATTTTTTTTAAATGAGAGGAGGGGTTGTGTGATAGCTCATTAGAGAGTTTATTTAATTTTCTATTCGGTTATATAAAGATTAACATATTTATTTATACAGGGTGTACAAAAAAATTTTTTTTATTAAATTAATTTAGACAAAAAGAAGAAAAATATTTTTTGTACACCCTGTATAAATAATTATGTTAATCTTTATATAACTGAATAGAAAATTAAATAACCTTTCTAATGAGCTATCACACAACCCCTACTCTCATTTAAAAAATCATCGATTACATCATCACGCCCAGACGGATGACGTCAATAGTATTATGTATATGCCAAAAAGTCCTAATTTAAGAATAAAAATCGACCTGCCTTTAAGGATTTCTCTTCAAATTTGCCCATTCTCGAGATAATGAATTTATGTAAACTCAAACGTCCTCACTTACACTACTGTGTCGCACCCGCTTGATTAGCAATTTAAAAACAAACCCTACTCTCATTTAAAAAAATCATCGATTACATCATCACGCCCAGACGGATGACGTCACTAGTATTTTATATAATATATGCCAATAAGTCCTAATTTTAAAATAAAAATCGACCTGTTTGAGGATTTTTCTTCAAATTTGCCCATTCTCGAGATAATGAATTTATGCAAACTCAAACGTCCTCACTTATACTACAGTGTCACGCCCGCTTGATTAGCAATTAAAGGACAGAGGCGTTTTCGATATTGTATTGCAACATCGAACATTCGAGATTTTATCAATCAATGTTGGAAGAATATCTACCTACCTTGGCAACATTGAAATTTTTAGCTATATGTCCGATTTATGGTTAAAAATGACCGATTTCGCAATTTTCAAAATTTTTAATCGCTTATATAACAAAAACTATTAACCAAAGAGAAAAGTGACTAAAGACCTTTTCTGTTTGAAATGATTAAAAAAACCTAAAAAAACTTTGTTCGATGCAAAAAAAATAATTTTAGGAAAACCCCTAATTTTTCCCCTAGCCTGGCAAGGTCTTATACTGTTCAGAATCGCCTGTCATTTTACACATTTCTTCTAATTGGCTTACTCAAACACATACTTAAATACAGGAGAAAGTTTATTTTTCCCCTCAACTATGCACTTTTCGATTCACCTGGTAGATACTCGTGCAGGGCTGATGCCTGCCAGGTCATGGTTTTGAGTGTTGGTGTGCTATGAATTATCACTATACAAATTTCTAGCCTTACAGGAAGACCGTTAGTGGGAGGGTCCACTAGCTCTTAGACTACTAAGGCTCATTTTAAATCGTAAAAACCGAGTTACGATCGATAAAGCTTCGAAAAATACTAATTTTTCAATTTGCAATTTATATTGTGCACTAATTTGACAATGTCTTGAGTTCTAGTTGTTGTATTTCAGTTTAGTAAAGGTTTTTTCTTCGTTTTTTATTAAAGAACAAGTTTTATTTGCAACATTTTTTTATCTCTTTTAGTTTATGAGCCAGAGCCTTATAAACAAATTAATTGTTTATAACAATTGTTTGACCACTCGGATCAAAATCCACCCTCGAAATTCGTAATCAGCAGCCTAAAATCCATAAGAAACCATTGAGTTTGTCCATCAGAATTAAAAAGGACACGGTGACCCCTCTGGCGCCTAGACTTAATTTGTCGTTACAGAATAAAAGGAAATGCTTCAAATATGTATTTTTTAGGTGACAACGCTTAAGCATAGTTCAACTTAAACAGAAATGAAGAAAAAAACTTAAACTGATATTATAAAAAATCTACTGTACATGCGCTTAGCATAACTACTTTTAGGTCCGCTTGCTCATTCGGAGTTCAACCCTAGTTCAACGCGATAACCGAGTTCAAGGCATGAAGTGCATTGTACGGTGGTACGCACTTCATGCCTTGAACGCGGTAATGGCGCTAAACTAGAGTTGAACTCCGAATGAGCAAGCGGGCCACACGAACAGATACCTGGCGCCTGACAAACTAGTAAAAACTTAATTTTTATGATAACTTTGCAAGGAGTTATTATTTTCCTTCGAAATCAGAAAACTGCTAAATAACCTATTAGAAAAATATATAAAGCGTGATGCCAATGGGTAGAGTTGTTCGGAATAATATTTAGAATATGTTTATGCTACAGTCTGTCCGACGGCACGTCTCCGCTTAAGGGTTAAATCAGTGATAAAGACAAAAGTTGGGCTTCTGAAATGGTTTTATATGTTTCTGTTGAGGATTTACGAAAATGGTCTACACAAGAAAAAAGCAAATCTGCAGTGACTATGATATAGAGAGAGCAAAAACTGATTGATTTTTTGTACTGTGGATGTTTCTGAGTGTATGTCAAAAGATAAAAAAGTGATAGATTTTCCAAAACCTCCTTCTGCTATCGTCCGGTAGAACATGGACCTAAACTGCCTGTCACTGATATTTCTTTTAGTACGTTCTTCTTCTCTTCTTCTTCTTGTAATAGGACTATGTCCTACTTCTTCTGTTACAGTCTTTGCTGCAATTCGGAGCTCCAACTCTCGTACCATCGATTTTTGGGTCTTCCTATGGGGCTTGGTGTTGGGTTTCTGTGTTTTCGCCCAATGCGCCATACGTTCAGGGTCCATCAGATCTACGTGGTCTCTCCACATGCGTCGTCGCGCTCTTGTCCATCTCACTACGTCTTGAACTCCTAGCTCTCTCAATGTGTCTTCGTTTCGTATTCTATATCTGAGTGTGATACCTCTTATGGATCTTAGGGTTTTCATCTCTGTTGTTCTCATTATTTGTTTGGTCTTTGTTGTCTCGGCCCTTGTCTCAGCTACGTATGTCAGTACGGGTCTAACACATGTCTTATAAATGCGGACTTTGCTTTCGGTGCTCATATATTTATTCCGCCAGATTATATCCCTCAGGAAACCAGATATTCTCGCTGCTTTCGTTGCCTGCTGTTTTGATTCTTGCCACAGACGTCTGTCGCTAGATATTTCCACACCTAAGTATCTACAATCCATTACCAGTTCGATTATATGGTCGTCCACTACTAATTTACATCTAATTAGTTTCCTGGATATTACCATCGATTGGGTTTTCTCTTTGGATAATGTCAGGATATACTTTTCGGCGGTTATTTTGAATTTTTGTAGTAGGCGTTGTAAGCCCTCTTTGTTTTCGGCTATTAAGATTGCATCATCTGCGTAGCAAAGTATCCTCATGGTTCGGTTACCCATTTTGTATCCCTGATTCATTATGTTAACACTACCTATAACTTCATCCACTATTAAATTAAATAGGCATGGACTGAGGCTGTTCCCTTGTCTAATGCCTGCATTGATTTTGATTTCTTCCGTGAGCCCGTGTGTTGTTTTAATTCGTGTTTTGTTGGATCTATTGAGCTCTTTGATTATGTTTCTATACCTCTGACCTATGTTTTTCTTTTCAAGGATAGTGAGCACATCCTTTAATCGTACTCTGTCGAATGCTTGTTTCAGATCTACAAAGCATGTGAACATGGGCTTGTCGAATTCTATTGATTTCTCAACTAATTGCCGCATTATGAAAATAGCGTCTATTGTAGATCTATCTGTTTGGGCGAAAACTCTGTTGTTCTTCCGATACACCGGCTTTCTTATATATTTTTTGGGATATAATTTTTGTCAATAGTTTAGAGGTAGAATTGAGTAGTGTAATTCCTCGGTAGTTCGTAGGATCTGTCTTTACGCCTTTCTTGTAGATGGGTATTGTTATACTCTCTCTCCATTCCTCTGATACTCTCATGTAGTTTACAATTTTTTGGAATAATGTTGTTATCTCTTCTATTATTTTTGTACCTCCGTATTTAAATAATTCATTTGGTATATTATCCGGACCTGGTGATTTTCTATTTTTTGATCTTTTGATTGCTTCGTTTACTTCTTCTTGGGTGATGTTGTCATTCTGTGTTTCTTCTTGGTGAATGTTTTGAAGGTCATTTCTTTGTACTTCATTATTATCGTCGTTATCAGATATAAAACAAACATCTACAAGTCAATTTGTTGGTCTTACATTAAATTAAATTATTGTAAATGTGGTGACGTGGAGAGGTAAACGTCCAGCGATGTTTCCTCAGTTACCTCTTAGGTCGGAGGGCCAGCTTCTTCTGAGTCTTCTATTGTGGACAGGTTGCAGTAGTGGATGAAGTAGTGGATTAGGATGGTCCTCTAGTTTGTTGTGGTGTTTTCTGTTGTTTTCTCGGATGACTTCGGTTACATATGGAATTTTTAGATCTGTGTGTAGAGTTTGGTTTGATACATACAATGGTGCATTAACTATTGCTCGAAGTATCTTGGATTGCGCTCTCTGGATAATCACAGTATTGGATTTGCTAGCACAGCCCCACAATTCAATGCCATAAGTCCAGATTGGCTATATCACTGCTTTATATATTAGCAATTTGTTTTCTATTAAAAGGTGGGATTTTCTTCCAATGAGCCAGTAAAGTTCTTTGGTTTTTAGTCAAGTTGCATTCTTTTTTTTGTTATATGGTGTTTCCAGTTGAGTTTATTGTCAAGTGTAGCCCTAGATATTTGACTTGATTACTTTGTGGTATTTTTATTTGATTGATGGTTACTGGTGGGCAGGTTCCAGTCCGGAGAGTGAATGTTATATGGGATGATTTTGTTTCGTTTACCTTAAACTTCCACTTCTTCAGCCATATTTCAAGTGAGTTTAGATGCTCTTGGAGATTTTGTGTTGCTGCAATAGGATCGTCATGCTTGGCAAAAATAGCAGTGTCGCCTGCAAATGCCCCGATGGTTGTTTTATAATTTGTAGGCAAGTGTTATGTATATAGTATGTACAATAATGGCCCTAGTATGCTCCCTTGTCGTACGCCAGAGTGAATAGGCTTGTATTCCGAGACTTCTCCATTATGTTTTACTTTAAATTGCCGTTCGTGTAGGTAGGCATTCAGTAGGTTGTAGTAACTTGCTGGGAGAATTCTTTTTATTTTTCATAACAAGCCTGGATGCCAGACTTTGTCAATAGCCTGACTGATGTCTATAAAGGCTGCTGTGCAGTACTGCTGATTTTCAAGTGACTGGTTGATGGCGTTGACTATGCGATGGCATTGTTTTGTCGTTCAGTGGCTTTGTCGAAATCCGAACTGATGATCTGGGATCCAATTTTGTGGATTTATTTCTGCATTTATTCTGTTTAGGATAAGTCTTTCAAGCAACTTGGAGATTGTTGGTAATAAGCTGATAGGCCTATATGATGAGACATCTAGAGGGTTTTTGCCAGGCTTTGGTATCATAATTATTTGTCCAATTTTGAGTGCTTTGGGCCAGTAGTCACATCTAAGTATTGCATTGAATATGTGCAGTAGTTTAACTATGCCCTTTTTGGGTATTTCTTTTAACATTTTTGCGGTTATCAGATCTTCTCCTGGTGCCTTCTTTGGGTTTAGGGTGGCAATTACGTCTCTAACTTCTTTTGGAATAAATAGTTTTATTCGGTCCTGTATGTGTAGTGGTTCTTCTAATATTTAGTTCGCTTCTGGTACTTGGTCGTCATGTAGTGGAATAAAAACTTCTGCTAAATACTCGGCAAATAGGTCAGCCTTTTCTTTATCACTTTTGGCCCATGGTCCTGGTGGTGTTGAATTTTTACGTATTGGAGGTAATGCTGTTATTGGCTTTCTCTTACTTTTTATGGGCTTCCATATAGAGTTGTCTTGTCTTGATAGATTGGTGATGTAACTCGTAAATGAATCATTTTTGACTTCTTGCAGCTTTGATTTTAATTTGTTGCTGATGCGATTTTATCTTGTTCTGCTGTCTGGTTTGTGTGTTCGTTGCCATGCAAATCTGGTCTTTCTTTTTTCAGCTACCCTTCTGGTTTTATTGCGTTAATTTGTAATTTTTCGGTAACCGGCTTCTTGCTGTTCCTCAACATGTTCCATACCTTCCTTTGACCTCCTCGTAAATCATGTTCCATGTCATTTGAGAATTTTTCCCAATATATTTGTTTTATGATTATATCTTTGATTCTGTTAGTTGTTCTATTTCTTTCTGATTTATATCTTTGATACTCTTCTGGGGTCCTATTGTTAATATATATTGTAGCGTGATTAGTGTAATTACTTCTAATTACAATAAAACTAGCGGTTCGTAATTTATATACGACTTTATTTATATAAGTTACAGACGAATTTATCTTATACACTAAACTTATTCACAAAATATGCCCGTATTTATACCCAGTTGTTATTCTGGAACAATCGACTCCCATCTCGAGCTATCGGCTTGTTCCGCCTACGTGACGTACCTTCCAGAATTCTCCGGCGAGGCCTAGCACATCCGATTACGTCATTCTCGAGGTGTTTACTGTTATACGGGGATCGGCCAAGATTTCTCTTCCGCTACACTGCTCCCCTCTTAAGATCTGAGCGTCTCGATCAGCAACTCTAAATTAAGGCCCAGGATGGCGGAATCTACACGACTCTCCAGCTCTGCATACACCCTTCAAGAAGAAATAACAGTCTACTGTCTTTGAAGGGTACGACATCTTCGGGTTCATGCAACACACAGTGATTTGTACACCAGTTCCTCTGAAGACCACTTCAAGCATGCTTCTCACAATCTTCCAATCCAGATTTTCTACTGCATGGCCTATTTTTGGTAAAGCCAAATTTTTGATGTCATAATTACACACGATTTTCTTCAAATTAGTTAGAGCACGCCATATGTTCTCGTAGCTTGGCGTGTCCGTATAAGACTTTCTGGTCACCATATACAGCAAAGATCGAGGACCATCTTCCAATCGCAGTACTCTTCCAATTTTAGGCTGCTGATTTCTTAACTCGTCCAGGCGGCCGAACTTTCTATTGAATACGGACGATATTCCTTTAGTCATCTCGAGGTCTTGGGCAACACAGTGGGCCAGAGAGACGTTTTCTGGAACACCAAACAGATCTTGCTGAACTTCTGTGGTCACGCCGAATCTAGCACTCTTTCTCGCTGCGTAATTTGACATAAATTGATTAAAACTTGGCTGTGCGACATCTTTCATCTCCTGTTGGAGGACTCGTGCTTCTTCTGTTTCATTTGAGCCAGCATATGGTGCAAGACGATTTATGTAAATAACTTTTGGTTTACCGTTTGGCAACTTCTTAATTCTATATATTACGTCATTTATTTTCTTCTTAACTTCATACGGACCTTCCCATTGTCTTTGCAGTTTAGGACATAAGCCTCGACGACGATGCGGATTATAAAGCCAGACAAGATCACCTACTTCGAAGCTTTCATTCTTGCATCGAGAATCATATTGATCTTTCATTCTGTCACTGGCTATCTGGATGTGTTGTCGGGCAAGTTCATGAATGTTGTTCATTCGTAATTTCAGGCGGTCAACGTAGTCTTCGCCTGCAACATGTTCCTCGGAAGGTCCGCAGCCAAACTCTAGGTCGCAGGGCAACCGAACTTCACGACCCAACATCAGGCAGGTTGGTGTTTGACCTGTAGTTTCATTTACGGCCGAGCGGTAGGCCATCAGGAATAAATGAATGTGTTGGTCCCAATCTCGCTGATGTTCAGATACAACTTTGGACAAGTGTTTACCCATCGTTCGGTTCATCCTCTCGACCATCCCATCTGATTGAGGATGCAGGGGTGTTGTTCTGGTCTTATTGGCACCAATCAATTTACAAACGTTTTGGAAAAGAGCTGACTCAAAGTTTCGCCCTTGGTCGGAGTGGATCTCCAAGGGAACACCAAATCGGCTAAAGAATTCTTTAACAAGTACCTCTGCAACGGTAGCAGCTTCTTGATTTGGTAATGCATAGGCCTCAGTCCATTTTGTAAAATAATCCATGGCTACCAGGATGTATTTATTTCCAGCATCGGTTTCTGGAAATGGACCTGCAATGTCGATAGCTACTCTTTCCATAGGACTTCCAACATTGTACTGTCTCGTGGGTGCTCTCTTCTTACCAACTGGACCATTACCGGATGCACACAGTTCACATTTCTGGCACCATCTTCTTACATCATCTTTACAGTTCACCCAATAGAACCGTTCTCGAACCTTTTGCAGAGTCTTCGTAATACCAAAGTGTCCACCTGATGTACCGTCATGCAACTGACGCAATACTTCTGACACTTTACTTTTAGGTACAATCAACTGAAGCTTAGATTCTGTACCATCATCGTTCTCAAAGGTTCTGTACAGAAGATCATCTTTTAGTATCAGGCAATTCCATTGGCTCCAGTAGGCCTTGACTTCCGGACTACATGCACTAATGTTTTGCCAACTAGGTCTCTCACCTCGACGCATCCAATCCAATACTCTTTTTATACATGGATCGTCTTCTTGGGCTTCTTGTAACTGTTGTGGCTGCCATTGCTCATTAACGACGGTAGTTCGTCTCACAGGGCAAAGCTGTTCATCTACTTTAAGCCGGTGATTACAACTTTCACTGCATGGCCGTATCGAGGAAGCATCTGTATTTGAACCAACTCTTCCAGCCCTCTTCATGCGTCTCTTCGGCATCGTGTCACGAATCACCCTCCGTACCATTTCCACCAAACGTTCATCTTTTCTCTTATCGCCTTTTTCCACGGTTATTACTCGATTGTTTCGTGAAGCTTGGCTAGCTGCTTCGTGTTCCAAGGCAATAGCAAGTGCTTCATCTAAAACTTTCGGCCTTGCTAGTCGTAAAGCTTTCTGTAGTTCATTATCTTTCAGCCCATTGACGAAGGTATCTACTGCAATTTCTTCTAAAACGCTGTCTGGCACCTCTGGATAAGCCAACCGCACCACACGAGCCACATCTGCTTCAAATTCTTGCAGATTCTCACTTGCTCGTTGACTTCTACTTCGCAGTTGTGCTTTGTATACTTGTTGTAGATGGGCATCTCCATAGCGTTTTTCTAGACGAGTGAACAAGGTCTGGTAACAATTTTCTTGACCCTTGGGAATTGACCTTAATATATCTGCAGCATCACCTCGTAAAGCAGCAGTCAAGGAAACAGCCTTTTCTTGTTCGGTCCAATGATTGGCGGTCGCAATAGCTTCAAACTGTCTAAGATATATGGACCAAGAGGACTTTCCATCAAATGGTGGTAATTTGAATCTCATATTATGCGACGTTTCGTCTCTCGGTAGTTCATCTTTCACTAAAGGATCTAACGTTGCTGCATTAACTGATGGTTGTACTTTTGTATCGGTTATCCTGCTCTCTAGCTGTTTGATCTTTTCTTCTACGGTCTCTACACTTTTCTGCATCTTATCGAATGTTCTAGAAACTTCTTCAAATTTCTCATTGTTCTGTTTACAAACTTCTTCTAGTTTTTCGTTGTTTTGCCTACAGACCTCTTTAATTATTTGAGAAGTCTCATCGAATCTTTTAGCAACATTTTCGAATTTCTCGTCGCTTTTTCTACTAACTTCTTCAAGTTTCTCGTTGTTCTTTATAGAAGTTTCATCGATCTTTTGAGAAATGGTTTCGAATTTCTCATTATTTATCTTAGAAGTATCATCGATCGTTTCAGAAACAGTTTTTAATTTCGATAAGATTGCTTGTTCTGCTGACTGGAAGTGGAACGTCTTTGGGTCTTCTCCGTTCTTCGTGAGGACATCCTCGAGTCGTGCTTGTAGGACTATCTTGAGCCCACTGCTGTCCAGATCCCGTTCCTCGAGCTGTTCACGGAGCTGTTTTACTGTAAGTTCTTGTAGCAACATCTTTGGTCGGCACACACGTACTTTCCAAAATGTCTTTTAACAGTCTTTCCGAATACCGAACAATTAACGCACTCCGGTTATTCCCGACGAATAAAGTTCAAAAGTCTTTTAAAGTCTCTCTGTAATTCACTTATTTATATCGCACTAAGTTAACCGAACACCGACACCAACTGTAGCGTGATTAGTGTAATTACTTCTAATTACAATAAAACTAGCGGTTCGTAATTTATATACGACTTTATTTATATAAGTTACAGACGGATTTATCTTATACACTAAACTTATTCACAAAATATGCCCGTATTTATACCCAGTTGTTATTCTGGAACAATCGACTCCCATCTCGAGCTATCGGCTTGTTCCGCCTACGTGACGTACCTTCCAGAATTCTCCGGCGAGGCCTAGCACATCCGATTACGTCATTCTCGAGGTGTTTACTGTTATACGGGGATCGGCCAAGATTTCTCTTCCGCTACAATATCTTACGTATGCATCTTTCTTGTCTTCTGCTAAATCTTTCACTTCCTGTGTGATCCATGGTTTTTGGTTTCTGCCGCTGTTTAAGTCAATTGTTCTTTCTCCAACGGCTTTTTTTGCACTTCTTTTAGTATATTTATGCTATTTTAAAGACCTGACAAAACATTAGTTAACTAACGTTTCATTTTTTTGATATCGAAAAGTCAAATCAACCTAATTTTTATTAAAATTGTGGCCTATTCCCAACCAAAATTGTAAATCAACTATTCTCGTGAACATATTAGTTTCATCTTGTTCTAACATTTTTTTTTGTTTCAGAAATTACTAGCAGCTTTAAGAGCACGGCAGGTCCACTTTTTGGAAGTATGAGTAAGCATAAATTATTTTTTTTTGTTTTACCGAAAATGTTTAGTAAGATTTTTTTCGAAATTATATCTTAAGCTTAAGTTCTTGGACCATCTAATATGTTCAATAATTATTTACAAACAAAAAATAATACTGTTTTATATTAATTATTATTTGAGTTAATAAAAATATCAAGACCTTTGTATTACGTTAAGGGAGTAGGTGCAAAATCTTGGTCCAACGGTATTTAAATGCAATCATTTTTCTCAAGTCCTGAGAAAGCTAATAAATATATTTTTTTAAATTTTAACGTAAAATCAAAGATTACATTAATACCGAGGGCCGAAGGTCCCTTAGAAGAAACAAAAAGTTTCTCTTGAATGAAATATTTAAAATTAAAAGTCAAACTAAATTTTTTCTTTTTTTGCACTCCTGTAACTTATTAAAATATTAAAATAAATATTACAGAAGTCTTCAGAACTTTTCTGCCCTCGACTATAATGTAATCTTTCATTGGGCGTTTTAATTTTTGAAACTACATACTCATTATTTTTCTCAGGATTCGAAAAAAAAAATGAATGCATGTAAATATTATTGGACCAAGATTTTGCGCCTACCCTCTTAAGGCTTCCGTTAACAAATGTTTCAACAAAGTTTCTAAAGTAGTTACTAGAACAAAGCTTAATAGTTAAGTTTCACGAATGAACATCAGTATGTAATGTCTCTCAGATTTTATTATTATAAAATATAATTGGACTACTTGCTCGAAAGAAGCTTTTCCTAGCTTACTTCTTCTAAAAGCCCAAGAATAAGTAAGAAAAGATATTATATGAAATATTTTGTAATTAAAGAACAGTAAAAAGCTTGCTAGTAACTGATGAAAATATCTGATATACAGTATGATGAAAAGGTATGGAATAGATAAAATAGATATCTTATTTAAGAAACAGACTACTAAAAATTCTTATTATACAATTTTAATTTTTGAATGGCCAATATCCTCCTCCTGGCCACAATATGTGTGTTGGATAACACCTCATGAGTGTTTTTAATTAGAGACCGATATCACGGGATACTTCATCTGAAAGTTCTTCTAATCGCCTTTACGACGATGTATTATACGAATATCCATTTCGACAGATATATGGAATAAATTGATTTTATTCATTTACATAACTTCAAAAAACACTACGAGGAATTAATTGCCGGAACTGAAGCCTATCTTGAAGGCCAAAATAAATCATTCACAAGGGTGACATCTAAAATTTAGAAATAGTATGATGGAATGAACCGAGACATCCAAAGTGAAAGTTATCCTTCAACACCAAATTGTTCTATATTGTCCATATAATGTTCAGAAAAAAGTCACACCTTTTTGAGCGTCGGGTTTAAGGGTAGAGGAGGGAGAAGTCGGTAAATTCGTAGTTTTTTACGTTTTTCGTCAATATTTCTAAAACTATCAGGTTTAGTGAGGTTTAGCATGAACAACCTTCTATACAAAAATATTCTACATTAAATTTGAAATAAAAAAGGCCCTATACATAATCCTTCTAAAATGAACGGTTCCAAAGTTACGGAGGTAAAGTAGTATAATTGGTCCAAAAAAAAGGCCTAACCCAGACATCCAACGTAAAAGATTTCCTCCAACAAAAAATTGCTCCATATGGTCCACATATTGTTCAGTAGAAAGTTACACCATTTTGAGCGTCCGGTTTGGGGGGGAGATGGGGGTTAAATCGGTAAATTAGTAGTTTCTTTACGTTTTTCGTCAATATTTCTAAAACTATGTTTAAACGTAAACAATGTTCTATACAAAAACGTTCTACATAAAATTTAAAACAAAAATGGTCCTATCCAAAATTGTTATAAAATCAACGGTTCCAGAGTTACGGATGGTGAAATGTGGAGGTTTTCGATACTTTTTATATTTTTTGGGCAATTGATGATGATTTTGGGTGGTGAGGTTGACGTTTCTTCAAGGGCTTATCACTAACATACCATCGGCCACTGAAATAGCAAATCCTGTTATAGTATATTAAGTATGGAGAACGGTAAGGGTTTTATACAGATCGAAGACAATTGTTTGGAGGAGGAGCGGAGCGACGACTCCAATTATTGTCTGAGATCGGTTACCCTTAACGTTTGACATGCTTATAACGTTTTTTGCACGATCGATACCATTATAAATTATAAAATTAAAGATTTTCGTCATATTGACTAGTTTCATTCATTTTATCAAGATAGATACTTTGGTTGTTAGGTAGTAACTAGGGTGCATAACAACAATGGAGAATTGAGTTTTTATTTAGTTGTCAATAATTTTAAGTACAATTTTGATTATTATAAATTAAAATATGAGCGAAAGTGAATTTGAAGGAATTGAACGGGCTTGGGAAGAAGGGTGTTCCGCAATTATTCCCGAAAAATCCAAAATCCGTTATCAAAATACCTACCAAAGTTTTAAAAAATGGTGCGAAGGCAAGAATTTAAGAATCGAAGAAAAGACTCTATTGGCATATTTCGTTCAAACACATATGCAGTTGAAAGCTCCTGGAAGCCTCTGGGCAGAATATTTAATGATTACATCCACCGTTTTTCTTTATGATGGCATTGATATTTCCAAGTTTTCAACTTTGATCGCGTATTTGAAGAGAAAAAATGTTGGCTATAGGCCTAAGAAAGCGAGCATTTTTACACGGGAGCAATTTGAAAAATTTCTGATGGAAGCACCGGATGAAGAATGCCTAGTTCACAAGGTAATATAAGCTAGTTTAGGTAAAAAAAATACTCTAATGAAGATTTTTTCATAATTTGTAGGTCGCAATGATATTGGGAATATCTGGTGCCTGTAGAAGAGAAGAATTATATAATATTTCTATGAATGACATCCAACAAACCGATGGTTTAATGATTGTAAAAGTACCCAATACAAAAACGAACATCCAGAGTACTTTTACAGTCGTTAATAAACCAGACGATAAAATTCCATATTTAGAAATTCTGCAAAAATAAATTAAAATTAAGAGATTTTTTAACTCGACGGTAAGTGAATTACTTACCGTCGAGTTGGAGTACTTACCGTCAAGTTGGATTACTTACCGTCGAGTTGCTAGTAAATGTCACCTACTGACGTAAAATCTGTCACGGTAAACAGTCAAAAATGATCAATCGTGCAAAAAAGAAAATTTCTTTCAATCAGTAAAAATATTATAAATTGCCCAAAAAATATAAAAGGTATCGAAAACCTCCAGATTTCACCCTCCGTAACTCTGGAATCGTTGATTTTATAACAATTATGTATAGTCCCTTTTTTGTTTTAAATTTGATATAGAACATTTTTGTATAGGACATTGTTTACGCTAAAGTATGTTTTTAGAAATATTGACGAAAAACCTAAAAAACTACTAATTTACCGATTTCTCCCCATCTCCCAACCCCCAAACCGGACGCTCAAAATGGTGTAACTTTTTACTGAACAATATCTAGACCATATAGAACAATTTGGTGTTGGAGGAAAACTTTTACTTTTAATGTCTGGGTTAGGCGTTTTTTGGACCAATTATACTATTCTACCTCTGCTATTTTGGAATCGTTCATTTTAGAAGGGTTATGCATAGGGCCTTTCGTGTTTCAAATTTAATGTAGAACATTTTTGTATAAAAGGTTGTTCATGATAAACCGCATAGTTTTAGAAATATTGCCGAAAATCTTAAAAAACTACGAATTTACACGAATTTACCGATTTCTCCCCGCTCTCCCCCCCAAACCCGACGCTCAAAATGGTGTGACTTTTTTCTGAACATTATGTGGACCATATAGAACAATTTGGTGTTGGAGGATAACTTTCATTTTGGATGTCTGGGTTTGGATCTAGTTATACCATACTAAAAAGAGAAATTATTATTTCGTCGTTAAAAGAGATTATTTTGACGAATAAAGAATAATTTCTGGAAAAATATGTTGTTTGGTCAGGTCCAGGACTTAGTGCCCGACGAACTATGTTCTGTTAGATTGACCCATTGGAGATGTCTGAACATCTTTTCCTGCAAACTTTTTTCCTTAAGCTCATACCCCTGCTCCATCGTATTATTCTATATTTTATCTATAGAACGTCCAATATTCTAAAACTAAATACTGATTTTTTCCGCCTGTAACGGTTGCCTACATAAACGCCATGCTAACACTACGTGCGACGTCCACGTGGTAATGTTAAAATTTATGCTTGGAAATAAATATGTCTTGTAATCAATTTTTCCGTCACCTCTTCAATTATTTTTAAAATTATCAGAAACTATATTAACTGTCGTACCATTAATCTTTGCACTTTAAAAAATTAATAAAATCGCAATTCTATTTAATCAAGTTAAGATTAATTATTGTGAATGAAAAACTAATTAATTTTATAACTTGTTTTCAACGTGTGACATGAAATTAGTCCATTAACTAACGGTAAAAATTAGCTAAACCTCTAAATTTTAAAGAACCGCTTTGATTGACATGTAATTTAACATACACATAGCTAACATGTCAAAGAAAAAAACATGATATTGTTCCATGTGTGCTTTTGCCATGGGTTTGAGTTTCACCCCTTTTTAGGGGTGAAAAAAATATACGTTCAAAATAAGTCCGGAAATAAATAAACCGACAATTATAAAATAAAATATAAGCAAGTTTTGTTTTTTAGTGCTTTTTAACGAAGTTAATATTTTTCGAATTAATTGCGACTGAATATGTTCATTTTTTAACAAAAAAAAAACACGTTTTTAGACACTCTTTCGCAAAAAAAATTTAAAAAATGGTGCATGCATCAGGTCTCTAAACCTAGCAGAAGCAGCGTTGTAGCTAATGTAAAATAGGTTCATGTTCGTCAAATTCCAAATTGAATATTTCAACGTGAAATATCTAAAAAATTAAGCACTTTTTGGGAAAAACTCATTACAACTTTTTTAAAGTATTTAAAAAAGCATTATTTCGCTGGTACCTATGACTAATATGATTCCTAATACATTTCCAGTGAACAAAATAACTCTTTGATAAGTGTTGGCGATACAATTTTTTTTATATGCGTGTCTGCGAAGATTATAACTCCCAAAATATTTATAACGAAAAGATTTAGTTTATAATAGATACCGACGAAATAAATTATTTCCATTTCTGTCTCTGCTTCTCACGGCGAAAATAATTATTTTTGAGAACTGTTTAGTAATTATAATTTTCATGGACCCACAAACAGAAATTATGTTTTTTGCTGATACTCATCAAAAAATAAATTTTTTCGCTAACACTTTATTAGGGATTATAATTTTCAGAATCATATAATCGAAAATAATATTTTTCGCTGCGTTCGTTGAAAGTTCTACCCTTAACGGCATTTTTCGGAGTTATACTTTTCGTAGGCGGCGGCGATTTTTGTTTTTTAAAAAAGGTTTTAGCCTCAAAAGTAAGCAAGTTGCGCTCAAAATAAAGTTGGTCCGCTTTTTTGGTAAGAAAATCTTGAAAATCACCCCCAGATTAGCATCCCAAATGAAATTTATCATTACCGCTATTACAAGTTGCTTTATTCGTGTATATTTATTGTTTGTATGATCTGTAAATCTCATCGGTTCAAAGTGCTTATTTTTGAATGGGGTTTGGTCGAGGGCTTAAACGAGCCACTAGTTACGAGTGTATGCAAATTTCGAACAGCCATGTCTTAACCAATTTTTGTCATACAGAGAAACAAAAAATCCAAAATATTCAGAAAAGCAAAACCTATATTTTTCTACTTTTGAGATTTTTGGTATCACTAATAATTATTTTTAGGTTGTTCTAAAAAAGAAAATAATAATTGTTTTCAAAATTAAAAATTAAAAAAAAAATACATTAAAACCAAATGTTTTTAAAAATGTGTGTTTTTCACAGAACCTACAAAATTTAAGATCATTATATAAATAAAAGGTAAGTCAAGGAACTTGTGAAGCAGTAACGATAGTTATGTTTGAGATTATAATTAGGAGGTGATTTCCCGATTTTTTTTAACAAAAAAAAAACGGACCAACTTTATTTTGAGCATGACTTGTTTAATTTTGATGCAAGAAACTTTTTTAAAAATAAAAATAAAGTTTCCTTTATAAATAAGGATAAATCTTGCAATAAGTTTTCCCCAAAAAGTGCTTCATTTTTTGGTTATTTCACGTTGAAATATTTGAAATGGAATTTTATGACGAATATGAACAGCTTTTTTCCTTAGCTAAAACTCTACTTATCCTACGTTAAGAGACCTCATAGATACCATTTTTATGTGCTATATTTTTGCTAAGAATATTTTACTCGACAAAATGGATACTTATTTTTTTTTTAGTTAGTTACTTTTTTTGAAAAATGTGAAAACACATTCACTAGCAAATAACTCAAAAAGTCTTGACTTTGAAAAAATTCTCTATAGAAAAGAAGTTGCTAAGAATAAGTCAGTTTGTCCATTTCCAGACTTAATTTGAACGTAAATTTTTCACCCTCAAGAGGAGCTGAAATTCACCCGCTGGGCAAAATCACACAGAAACACAATATCATTTTTTTTTCTTTGACATGTTAGCTATCCAAATTTCATGGCAATCCATGGCATTCAGTTCCTTATCATTTGGAGCAAAATCCGTGATACTTCTTCTTCTTCTTCTTCTTCTTCTTCTTTTTGTATAGACATGACTCTGTCTGTTTCTTCAATGGACCTCAAGTAATTTGTCGTTCCATCGTTTTCGTGGTCTTCCCACTGATCGTCTTCCTATTGGGGAACTGTCTCTCGCTGTCCTGACTATCCTATTTGTTGTCATTCGGCTTATGTAGTCATTCCATTGTATTCTTCTGTTTCTTACCCAGTTATCAATGTTATACATCTTGCATCTCCGTCGTATATCTGTACTTGTAGCTCTGTCCCATAGATTATTACCACCGGTTTTTCGATGAGTTTTCATCTCCGCTGTTTCGAGCAATATTTTTGTCCTCTTTGTGTTGGGTCGTGTTTCTGCCGCGTATGTCATTATTGGTCTGATGACTGTTTTGTAAATTCTGCCTTTCATTTCTTTTCTGATATTTTTATTTCTCCATATTGGCTCATTTAGGCAACGTGCGGCTCTGTTTGCTCTATTCACCTGATCTTCCACTTCTGTTTCGAGCCTTCCGTAGCTAGATAGTGTGATGCCTAGGTATTTAAACTCCATCACTTCTATTATCTGACCTTCCAGCTCCAATTTACATCTTATTGGATCTGCTGTTATAACCATGCATTTTGTCTTTTGTGAGGAAATTAACATGTTAACTTTCTGGCGATTATGTTGAATTAGTGCAGCATACGTTGTAAATCATCTTCACTTTGAGCGATTAGTATTGCATCGTCCGCATAGCAGATTATTTTAAGTTGTTTTTCTTCCATTTGCTGTACTTTTTTTAGTGATTCAACGGACTAAATTAAAGTTACCAAAAAAAAAATAAGTAGTACCATTGTAGTACTTACCTATTAGCTATTTTTCAGCCCGAGCAGCATCAACTTTTATTTAAGTTTTATCCTGATTAGAGATTCAATTACTCCCACATCTTCCCCCGCTCCTACATCTAAGTTAATTAATACCCGAGAAAACGACCCCTTCAACGTGAAGAAGCCGTCACCTTTAATTAAAGTGTTTTTTGCCTTTCCAGGTGGCAAAGTGGTCGATGAGGATCCTTCGAAAAACTGGCTATTTCCCAGCGTCGCTTCCGCTCCCAGGAATTGAAAACTTATTCCGATTCCCCTTCAAACAAAGGGCTCTCATTTACTTTTCATTTGACTCTAGGCTAGTGCGTGACGTTGATTGATTTTCTCAGGTGACACATAAGTTGCTATCAGGAGGCTGATGCCAGAGAAACCTGTGCTATGATGTAGAAACAGGGAGGATACGAATATCTAGATAAAAGCAGTACAACTTAGGCTTTCACCTAACAGTAAATGAGGAACTGGAGCGATTTGGTGGTAGGTGTCCCTCTAGGGTGTACATGAAGAACACACCTGCCAAATATGATAAAAAATAGGGGTTCTTGTCAATTCAGAAACATCATAAGGGTCATAAGTTAAGAAATGATATTAGATTGTAACGCTGCTAAGGGTGCGGTAAAGGCCCTTGACAAGATTTTAGCAGAATACAGTTGCAATTAGACAGTACCAACGTGGCCAGCGGTGTTGTTTATGAATCTAGTTGACATAGCGGCAATGCTTTTGGTCTATGGAAATATCTTAATACGGAATGGAATTTGGTAAATTTAGATAAGAGCCGGCTGTTTCTTTTGGGATTGGCAAAGTAGTAAGTAGAACACTACACAGGCCAGGCAGGTAAACGGCCTATTAGAAATATCTCGAGAACTAAATGCAACAGAATCATGAAAATTGGAATAAAGGGGCTTTGAAGAGAGACCTATTTAATGAAATAATATTTATTTATTTTCTACTCTCGGTTATACCGGAAGTTGCTTACAATTGGGACCAACGAATATGAAATCCAGAAGGACCACATTTAACCAAACGAAGAACAGCGAAAAAAGGAAAGGTTACGGGTGTCCAAAGAGCAGATATAACAATATGAAAAGAACATGAGGCCAGCTTAAGAGGAATGTAGTATCCACTACACGGCTCAACTGTTACAGTGTGTGAATTTTCTAAAATCTTTATTTTAACTAAAATATGTATATGTTATATGTTAGACGAATTTGATAGATATCAGTAATATACGCTTTGTTTGAGTTTAGCCATTATGACTTTTCTTCCCTTCGATCGCTATACATTAATTGGCGCCCAACGTGGGGCCGGCGTTATACATTATTTGGTGAGACACCATAGGCCTGTTTCTAAGTTATACATATTTTGGCGCCCCAAACGCCGTGGCGTTACACATAATATGTCGCCGTTTCTGGACTATACATAATTGTTGTCAATGCATGGAGTCTTATTCTTTATTGTATCCTTATTATTTTTAATTTTCTGCTTTAATCCGTGTTCAACTAGTTTGTCGCTATTTTGATGTATACTAAAATGCCGCCGACAACGCAGGAGCCTTTAATAAGTTTAGCTGTTCATATAATTTTATGTATATTGTATATTAATGTTTCGCAGATAGATAATAATGATTGTTTGACACGTTTTAGTTTGAATATTTCGGCTTTTTGTATTTTAGATGTTCAGTTTAACTACTTATACTCTCATTTCTACCTCTTGTTCGAATCCTTGGAAATATTGTTTATATTTTATTACTAAAAACATTAAAGTTAAATGAATAAAAGGTTACTACAGCACAATGAATCATCAGTGAAATGTTATACGTATAATAGTGTAGCCGATAAGTGAAACAGCTGTGCATTTAATGACAGAAGTATATAATTTGGACCACATATACTACACATAGAAAGGTTCAAATTTAGATATGAGGCCATCTCAAATTTTGCCTTTTACAAAAATGGCGGGGATTCAAAATGGCGACTATACATATGTGACTAATAGCACGATAACTTTTGAACGAGTCGTCAGATTTTAACCAAATTTGGTATATAGTTTCTTTTTTTGAAGTTTAAGATCGAGGTTTTGAACCAGAAGGATCGGTTTAGAGGAAGTTGTGTTTTTCCTGGTTTTTATGTAAAAATATGTTGTTTTTTTTTCAATTCTTTCACCCTGTATGTATTAATTCTTCAAAAAGTAAAACTTTACTTAACTTAAATAAGAAATATTTTGAACTTCTAAGTTATGGATATTACCATTTAATAAATGCATAAAGTATCTTCACATGTACCTATGTGCGACAGATTCTTGCAAATATTATAAGAATTATTGTGCATTTAATGGTAGAAGCACATAATCTTGACTACATATACTACACATACAAAGGTTCAAATTTAGATATGAGGCCATCTCAGTTTTTGTTCCTTTGCGACTAAAAAAATGACGGGCATTCAAAATGGCGACTATACATATGTGACTAATAGCACGATAACTCTTGAACGAGACGTCAGATGTTAATCAAATATGGTATATATGTCTCCTTTTTGATGAGTAAGATCGAAGTCTTGAACCGAAAGAATCGGTTTACCAGAAGTTGTGTTTTTCAAGTTTCGATTCAAGAGTCGACCCTATACATCAAAAATATAACCTATATACCAAATTTGGTTGAAATCGGACTTTTAGTTCAAAAGTTATCGTGGTATCAGTCACATATGTATAGTCACCATTTTGAATACCTGCCTTTTTTGTAAATGTCAAAATCTAAGGCGACCTCATATCTAACGTTGGACCTTTGTATGTGTAGTACATGTGGTCCAAATTATATGCTTCTACCATTAAATGCACAATAATTCTTATAATATTTGCACGAATCTGTCGCACATAGGTACACGTGAAGATAAGGTATGCATTAACATAACTAAGTAGTTAACTAAGTAACATGGTAATTAACATGACTAATATTTCAAAATATTTCCTAAAATATTTTTACGTTTTTTTCAATGCCGGTATTACCTTTTTGAAAAATTAATATTTACAGGGTGAAAGAATTGAAAAAACAAATAACATATTTTAACACAAAAAATCTGGAAAAACACAACTCCTGCTAAACCGATTCTTCCGGTTCGGGAGCTCTATCTTACACATCAAAAAAAGAACACATAGGTATACCAAATTTGGTTGAAATCGGACTTTTCTTTTAAAAGTTATCGTGCTATTAGTCACATATGTATAGTCGCCATTTTGAATGCCCGCCATTTTTATAAAAGGTAAAATCTGAGATAGCCTCGTATCTAATTTTGAACCTTTGTATGTGTAGTATACGTGGTCCAAGTTATACATTTCTATCATTAAATGCACAATCCTTATAATATTTGAACGAATCTGCCGCACTATAAACAACAGCATTTGAAAATAAAAAACATCTGGGGTTCTATCGCATCCCACCCGCGGCTAAACATTTTAGAATTCACATGATATTAGGAAGGTTAACTGTTTTTAAAATTATGAGCAAATGTTAACTTTTACTTTTATTTGCACTTTAGTTAAACTAATAAAATCTCAGCTCTTGTCAATCGAGTCAAGAATAGTTGCAGATAAAATATTAATTAATTTGTAACTAATTATTTAATAAAACGTGGAGCAATTAAACATATAAAAAAATAAGTAGCAGTTAGTTATTTTTAGCTCCAGGAGCATTCAGTTTAATTTAATTTTTATCCTGATTAAAGATTCAATTACACCCACACCCTCCCCCGCTCCTTCAATAAAGTTAATTAATACCCGAGCAAAACGAGCCCTCCAAAGTGAAGAAGCCGCCACCTTTAATTTAAGTTTATTTTGTCTTTCCAGGTGGCAAAGTGATCGATGAGGATCCTTCGGAAAACTGGCTATTTCCCAGCGTCGCTCCCGCCCCCCTGGAATTGGAAACGCATTCCGATTCCCCTTCAAACAAAGGGCTCTCCCTTATTTTCCATTTGACTCTGGGCTGGTGCGTGACGTTGATTGCTTTTCTCAGGTGACACATAAGTTGTTATTAGGAGGCGGATGCCAGAGAAACCTGTGTTATGATGTAGGATCCGGGAGGACATGGACATCTGGATAAAAGTAATCTAATAAGTGTGTGGAAAGATATACTGTAAAAAATGGATAGTGGAGCTCTAAGAGAACGTGACGCGTGGATTAACGGGTAGATGTGTTATTTCTGGGAAATGTGTCTGTTACTTTTTTGTTGTTATCAAAAAAATTATATTTTAGTAACTCTCTTTCTACTACTTTATAAAATATGAAGAGTATTTTATCCATACTTTCATTATTTATTCGAGAGGGTAACAGAAATAAATTTATAATATATTAAATATTGTTCAATATTTGAAAAGTACAGTAAAACCTGTGTTACCGGCCTCCTGTCAAAATCGGCCACCTGTACTAACGGCCAATTTCAAAATTCACCAAACAAATTATATGTAAATTCCCTTATTTACTATCTGGTATTTACGGCCACCTTTATAATACGGCCGCGGCCAAATAATCACATATTTTTTAAGCACATTTTATAGAAATTTACCTGTTAATGTCGGCCAAATATTTTTGTCAACTTATTGATAGAAATTCCTAGTACTATATTTAATACCTATTGTACCTACCTAAAAAGGGATTAAATAATTAGGGTCGGTGTGGTGGTCATAAAATATCATAAAAGAGGAAATGTTTGTCACTACTTATAAGTACGGTTTTAGATTACAAAAGTTGACCGAAAAATATGTTGTTGTAAAAACTCAAATTATCAAAGGACATTATAAAAAAATAACAGTAAATTGAAAAATTCTTCAACAAAGCTTAACATCCCCTTTTTTTCGTAGTACATATTAGTAGAGTCGGTTCATATATAGAATTATATTTGCTTTTAATAATAAAATAAACAAAGTTCCAATTATCTTTTATGTATTTGTGGACTACACAAACTGGCAATACCGGCCACCTTTCTATTTCGGCCAATAGTTCGTTCATTTTTAGTGGCCGTTACTGACAGGTTTTCCTGTAATACTTTGAAAATGCGTACAAAATGAAAGAAATGCCACAGAATTTTATATAATATAAATAGTATACCGAATAATACGAAAGCCAAATAATTTGTGCCAATATTGTTACTGATAAGAATATCGGGAGTCTGTAGGTTAATATCGCTAGGAATATAGAGAGTTTGAAAGAAATCTTTGAAAAAATTACCAATTTCTTGCCAATTAGTAGCATACTGATCTATGTAAAAATTTAGTGAAAATAACGTTTGACTATTATTCAGATGTTTTCAAAATAATTGAGGATTATTTTTATCATTGGATCGTGTCATTGTATTGAATCGAGGAACATGATTAATATTTTCTTTCGTTGGTCCATGCAGTTTTGTACAAGCGTATTCAAGCACAATGCTGCTTTGTGTGTCCCAAGTCCGTTCTTGAAACTAAATTGTGTCTCGCCACTTAACTCTTCTAGCTTTCTGAACATTCTTGTGTGGGGAAAGGGAAGAAATACTTTAAGCCAATGATTTATTGAACTAATCAGTCTGTGGTTCTTGCACGTTGTCGTTCTTTATGATTTAGGTATCGTTATAAAGATTGAACAAGGCCAATCTGTTGTAATGTTGTGTAATGTAGCCGGTGTTATGGCATTCAAAATTGTTACCAACATGTCGATGTTGTCATCCTCCAACAGCGAGATCTATACATTCGTAAAAAGGAGAAAGCTCTTATGTCTCTGAAACCTAAGCATTAGGATCCTATGACGCACTACGAAACACTCTATACTAGGCTACGTTACGAATTAAAAAAATAAAAAAGTAAAAAAAAAATTAAAAGCTTTAGAAATGTGGCTGTATCGATGCCTACTTAAAAATACCTTGGAAAGACAGAGTGACTTATACAGAGGTATTGAGACGAATGGACAACTATATGGAATTGTTATTAAATTGAGCAACTGTTAAAAGGAAATAATCTCATGTCTGACCCATGTCTTTCGTTATAAATTATAAGTACAGTCTGCACACAGTTTATACTGGAAGGCAAGATTATGTAAGCTATGCATTTTTAGTTCGTACAAATAACGCTTTCCTGTTTGATGTAGTTGTTTTCTGTTGGCAGTAGGGTACAAGCTAGTAGTAGAGCATCTCTATTTCTATTTTAGAGCAACTGACATTCAGTCAATCGTAGATTAGCAGCGGCTATGCGATCCCAGAAAGTAAAATGTCGAATGGAAACAATATACTCTGGGCTAAGTAGCAAAATGCAAGGAACAGTTATTTACCAGCAATTTTATTGCTGGAATCGAATCTTATGATTGTATATATTAATGATATAGGTATGCAAAATCCGCAGATAGTGTGCTACTTCTTTTATAAATAAAATGGCGCCCGAAAATCGTGTTTTTTTTTAAATTTTTGCTCTATAACTCCAAAGATGTTAACTTTACACCAAAAACAGCGAAATAAAAATTCACCGTTATTAAATTCTGCATAGAGACGTGTTTTCTCGATTTACTACGACGAAAATTTTCCCCGGAAAATGCAGGTTTTTTCCAACAAAATCTTTAATTTTCATCTAAAATTTTAGATCAGGAATTGTTTATCAATAATTAAATAACTTGGCAATATAAAAGCTCTTTTCGTAGAGATTATAATTCCGGAAGCCGATGGAAATTGAATAAAGGGTTTAGCAACAAGTAAGTTGTTAATTAAAAATTTACGGTCGCTATAATAACCACAATAATTATGAAACATAAGAATAACTAAGATTTTTGTATAAAAAGAAACTGTATCTATCTACTGTACTTTACAGAATTAAAATTGGACTATTTGAGCGGGCTCAGCAATATTTTAAAATTATAAACAATTTTTTGGCTTATAAACAAATATAATATCTCGGGAGATTATGTATAATAATCTAAATTAAATTATGACATGAAAACGCTACTGGAAAAAAGCGGCAGGCTGCTTCTTTCAAAAGAAAAACGTTTAATTGTGATGAGTGGTTCTTGAGATACAACCGGTCAAAATTGACCGGCATTTACAACAAAGATAGAAACAATAGGCTCATAATTTTCAAACAATAACCTTTTTATTTTTGTCCTCTTTCTCCACACCAATTTTCATATTTTTAAAATATTCATAACATAAATATATTATTATAATAAAAACTATCGATAATACGAGTGAAAACTGCCAAAAATAGCAAAATTCCAATAAAAAATTAGATTGGTGAAAATGTAATCTCAAAGTTCAAAATCGGTATACGTTAAAAAATTGCTTTGTCTCGGCTTCTTTTGGAGCAATTTTCTTCATTCCTTTTTTGTTTCCAAGTAATTCGAGTAGAGCCATATAACTAACTCATTATTAATGTCAAACTTGTTTTTGTTTTGTTATAATAGATTCATTCATTTATTAGAAAATAAAACTACATATTTTTTCCAGTTGTAGACTTTTTTTAGATAAACTTATTACAAGTGTACCTTTTAACATTAAAAACGCAAATATTCGCATTTGAAGTCTTTATATTAATAATAATATATATTAATAATAATAATTAAATTTGTTATATCAAAACAAAAGCATTTTTGACATTTAATAATGCGTTAGTTATATGGCTCTACTCGAGGTTTTTGGGAACAAAAAAAGACTAAAGGAAATTGCTCCATGGGAAGCCAAGAAAATGCATTTTTTTAACGTATACCGATTTTCAACTTTAAGATTACATTTTCTCCAACCTAATTCTTGATTGGAATTTTGCTATTTTTTGGCAATTTTCACTCGTAATATCGATAGTTTTTACTATAGTAATATATGTTATGAATATTTTAAAGATATGGAAATTGGTGTGCAGAAAGAGGACAATAATAAAAAGGTGATGGTTTGAAAATTATAATCCTATTGTTTATATATTTGCCGTAAATGCCGGTCAATTTTGACCGGTTGTATCTCAGGAACCACTCAACACAATTAAACGTTTTTTCTGTTAGATGAAGGGTCCTGCCGCTTTTTTTCCAATACCGTTTTCATGTTTTAATTTAATTAAATATTTCCCGAGATATTATATTTGTTTATAAGCCAAAAAATTGTTTATAATTTTAAAATATTCCTGAAGCCGCTTAAATAGTCCAATTTCAATTCGGTAAAGTACATTAGAGAGGTACAGTGTGTTTTTATACAAAAATCATAGTTATCCTTATGTATCGTCATTGTTGTGGTTATTATAGCGACCGTGAATTTTTAATTAACAATTTAATCGTTGATAAACTCTTCATTAAATTTCCATCTTATTCTGGAATTACAATCTATATGAAAAGAGATTTTATATTGCTAATTTATTTAATTATTGATAAACAATTATTACTCATCTAAAACTTTAGATGAAAATTAAAGATTTTGTTGGAAAAACCTACATTTTCCGGGGAAAATTTTTGTTGAAATAAATCGGGAGGAATATATCTCTATGCAGAATTTAATTACGGTCAATTTTTATTTGAGTGTTTTTGGTGTAAAGTTCAGATATTTCGAGTTATACAGCAAAAATTGAAAAACACACGATTTTCGGACGCCATTTTGTTTATAAAAAAAGTAGCACACTATCTGCGGACTTTGCATACCTATATTATTAATATATAGAGTGATAAGATTCGATTCCAGCAATAAAATTTCTGGTAAATAACTTTCCAAAAAAAAATGGCCTGTTCTCAGATAATCTGCCCAGACTAATATTGTTCTAACGGCAAAGACCTGTCAGAAATATCGAGTCACGTAACCCGATCTCGACAGCTCATTATTCGTACTCTCAATCTTGTTCACTCATGCATTAATAAATTCAATGATCGAGTTATTTATATGTGATTATTTTCTATATTTGATTATTCCTATCAGTATGTTAATGGATTGTGAATTTTCACACAAGAATAATATTCTTAAATGTCCCTCTCGTATCATAAAAAAGAACGAAATAGATATTCTCGTATACCGTATGAAACTAATTAATTCTTATTGGTTATAATAATTTTATAAGCTAACAAGCTACAAGTTTTTTGGCTGATACTGTATACACATACGCAGGGTGGTCCAAAGAAAAGAGTTCACCTGATATTTGGCAGTAGTTATTAGGTTTTAAGGAAATGCTGAAACAGGTCAATTTTTATTATTTTTAAATTACAAATTTTTTGATATATATTTCATACTAGTGACGTTATCCATCTGGGCGTGATGACGTAATCGATGATTTTTTTAATGGAAATAGGGATCGTGTGACAGCTCATTTGAAAGGGTGTTCAATTCTCTATTTAGTAGTAGAGTATGTCCCTGTAAGTTGTATCCATATGGAAAACTTTTTTATTGTTAATTTTACGAAAAAAAGGTATTCTTTATAAAAAGTTCTGCATGGTCCAAAACTTATGATTCAACCATCAGATATCAAATTTTGTGAATGTTATACGAGGTATGTCAAAAAATTTGAATTTCACTCAAGAGTAAAGTAGCTTTATTTTTCACAATATTGAAAATTGCTATTATGAAAAGTTGTTTGGAATTAAAAACTATATTCTAATATGCAATTATATCCTTTCAATTGAAATTTTTTTTTGGATAATTATGGATAACTAACATTATTTTCATTTATTTCAATTCTGATAACCCTTTCATGATTAATTTTCTGAAAAAAGTGATTCTCAATAAAAGTTCTGGATGGTCTAAATCCTAAAATACCATCTTACATTAAATTTTATAAATTTTATACGAGGTATGTCAAAAAAGATAAAGTTAGATCAAAGAAGTACCTTTATAGTTCAGAATGTTTCAATTAGAAGGATGTAATTACATACTGAAATATAGTTTTTAATTCTAAATAACTTTTCATATTAACAATTTTCGATATTGTGAAAAATAAACTTATTTTAATCTTGAGCGAAATTCATATTTTTGACATACCTCGTATAAAATTGATAAAAGTTGACATAAGATGGGCGTATTTTAGGTTTTAGACCATGCAGAACTTTTTATTAAGAATCACTTTTTTTCGTAAAATTAATAATAAAAGACTTATCTGAATTGAAATAACTGAAAATAATGTTGTTTATCCATAATTTTTCAGAAAAAAAAATTTAAATCAGAAGGATGTAATTGCATACTAGAATATAGTGTTTAATTCCAAACAACTCTTCATAATAGCAATTTTCAATATTGTGAAAAATAAAGCTACTTTACACCTGAGTGAAATTCAAACTTTTTGACATACCTACCTACCTTGTATAATATTAAAAACATTTGATATTTGATGGTTAAATCTTAGGTTTTGGACCAAGCAGAGCTTTTTATGAAGAATAATTTTTTTTCGTAAAATTAATAATGAAAAAGTTTTCCATATGGATACAACTTACAGGGACATACCTACTGTATAAACAATAATATCATTATTATTCAGGGTGGCCAAAAAATATTTTTTAAAATAAATTAATTGACGCAAAAAGAAGAATGTATGTAATTTATGTAACTCAAAATATATTCTATTGCTGTCAGAAAATAGGAAAAAAATGTTTATTTGGCAAATAAACATTCGCTTAAATTAAATGTTGAAACTGCTAAGATGTAGGTGGGAGGCTATTTGTGATTTAATTTAAGCAAAAAGAAATGTTTATTTGTGAAATAAACTTTTTTTCTATTTTCTGACAACAATACAATGCATTTTGAATTAAACAAATTACATAAATTCTTAGTTTTCCGTCAATTAATTTAATTCAAAAAATAATTTTTTGGTCACCCTGTTATCACACCTTAATAAATGATATTAATGTTTATATTACTGAAAAGAGAATTGTACACCCTTTCAAATGAGCTACAACACGACCCCTATTCTTATTTAAAAAAATCTTCGATTACGTCATCACTTTCTGATGGATGACTACTATAAAAATAAAAATCGACTTGTTTCGGCATTTCGTCAAAATTTAACAGTTACTGCCAAATATCGAGGTGGACTCTTTTCTTTAGCCCACCCTGTATACCTACATCAATATTTTATCCGGGAATATCGATTAATTTGTCGTTATATTAACTTGTTTTTACATTAGTTATTTATGAGTTACATATTTCAATAAATTAGGAACAGACACGTACATTCCCTTATACTCGTAATAGGGGAGAAAAGTATGCTAAATGTGCACTCACTCGAGCGTTATGGGGACCTATTGGGTTGTGAAGATTAGGTCCTGTCCTAAAACAAAAAAAATAAGTAAAGTTAAACCAGGGTACCAGGTTTATCCCCATGTGATAATCTGAAGCGCTCGAGTAACAGCAAAAATCGCCGCTTGTGCTCCCCTACCATTAAATATTGGTATGATTTTGCTATAGCTCAATAATGAATCAGAAAATAGATCAATCTATACCAAGAATAAATTTTCTTATCGCTCCACTATCAATGGAAAAATCAAATAGACGAATCTACGTAACAATTCTAATTAGTTAAGAGCTTTTCCAATATACAGTACGGTGCAAATGAAAGGAATAATTTCGCTATTTCGTACGCCGGCTACTTCAAGGAAAAAATTTTAAACAGGTCGCTTTTCATTTTGAAATTATGATTTCTTGATATTATATCACAATCGTGACGTCATCCCTCTGGGAGTGATGACGCAAATGATGTTTTTTTAATGGGATCTTGTGCTAGCTCATTTGGAAGGTTATACAATTCTCTATTGCAACCCACCTGCCTCTTGGAGAACACTTAATGTAACCGAAAAGAAATGTTTATTTATCAAGTAAATATTTTTTCTGATTTCTGACAGCAGTAAAGTTGTATTTTAAATTTAATAAATTATATACATGCATCTTTTTGTGTCAACTCGTTTAATTAGTATAACTTTTTGGACACCCTGTATAAATAATTAAGGTTGTGATTATGTTTCTAAATAAAGAATTGAATAATATTTCAAAGTAGCTAGCACACGACGGACTCCTATTCTCATTTAAAAAAAAATCGACGATTACGTCATCACGCACAGATACATGACGTCACTAGTATGATATTTATGTCAACAAATTAAAGATAATTTGAAAATAAAAATCGATCTGTTTCAGATTTTTGTTCAAAAATAGCCGGCTTACAAAATAACGAATGTATTCTTTTCATTTGCTCCTTACTGTAGTTTATAGAATAAATAAAACCTTTTGGTGTAAGTTAATAGAGATACTTATCAATAAAGCAGTTTTACAAAGAAAGCAAAAGGGATGTGAATTTTGGATATGTAATAATTTTCAACAATTATTATTATCGGTGTGGGGATCATAAAATATTTTAAATAAAATAATAACAAGGATTTCACACGATTAAGTAAATAATAATAATTATTATTCTATCAATAAATATTTATGTATATATTTATTATGATGTATTCTCTATAGATCTGGAAATGGACATAATCCATACCTAATTCCTTCACAAGATAAACGAAGCAGGTATATGAATCTTGATTTATATCTAAACATCTCTGGGTAAGCACATTAAAGGCAAACCGTTTTTCTCTCGTTCCAAATCCTTTCGGAAAACAAATTGAGTACACTTTGTACCTTTTCCCAATTTCTTATAGAGCATTCTATAGATTATTTTAAGAAACATCGCAATACTGATATGGCCCGGTATTTAATCTTAACCTGAAACTGGGTACGATCAATACAGTTTTGAATTCAAAGGTGAACTAAAGTATTAGGAAAACAGCCATGTCATTTTATTAAACTTAGTATATTTGTCAGGCTAAGTACATTATGTTTATAATTGCATAATATTTGTCGATATACCAATGCTACAGAAACTTGCATTATTGGTAAAATTTCTAACATATGAAATCGACATATGAATCAGGGAAGGTCGAGAATGGATTCCACGGAAAGTAGGTACGTAGACTGTAGTAAAGACTACTCGAAAAGCGAGGAATTGGGAGAAGAAGAATATCATGGTTAAATAATCTGAGGAAATGGTTCTTCACAATAACAACTAATCTATTTAAAGCATCAGTTAATAAAATAATTACCTATAGCCAGAGTGATCGCCAATATTCAAAATGAATAGATACCAAAAGAAGAAGAAGAACGTACACTCTAAACATGAAAATCACCTGTCAATAATAAAGAGAAGGTTATCAGGAACTAGAAAGATTAGAACGATAGTAATGAAGTACAAAGAAATGACCTACAAAACACTCTACAAGAAGAAATAGAGAATGACAACCTCACCCAAGAACAAGTACACAAAGCAATAAAAAGATAAGAAAAAAACAGAAAATCACAAATTCCGGACAACATACGAAATAAATTAATTAAATAAGGGGGTACAAAAATAATAGAAGAAATAACAACATTCCTCCACAAAATTCATAACAACATGACAGTACCAGAGGAATGGAGAGAGAGAATAACAATACCTATCTACAAGAAAGACGTAAAGATAGATCCTACGAACTACCGAGGAATTACATTACTCAATTCTGCATTATAGCTATGGACAAAAATTCTGTTCCAAAAAATATGCAAAAAAGTCGTTGTATCCAAAGAATAACAGATATACAATGGACGCCATCTTCATCATGCGACAACTAGTTAAGAAATCAATAGAATTCGACAAGCCCATGTTCACATTCTTTATAGATCTGAAACAGACATTCAATAGAGTACGATTAAATGACGTGCTCACTCTCCTCGAAAAGGAACACATGTATGAAATATAGAAACATAATTAAAGAGCTCATTAGAACCAACAAAATAAGGATAAGACGGGATCGCGTCACGAAATCAATGTCAGCATTAGAAGCTGATAGCCTCAGCCCATGCCTGTAAATAACATGCACTTGATACTTGATAGTGTTAACAAAATGAATCAGGGATACAGAATGGGTAACGGAACCTTGAGAATACCTTGGTACGCAGATGGTGCTATCTTAATAATCGAAAACGAAGATGACTTACACCGCTTACTAGAAAAATTTAAAATAGCCGCCGAAAAGTATAACCTGTGAATATCAACAGAAAAAAAACGTAATATCCAAGAATACAATTATATGAATGTAAATTAGCAGGAGACGATCATATAGGTAATCGAACAGGTAATGTATTGTAGATACCTGTGTGTGGAAATATCCAACGACACGCATCTGTGGCAAGAAGCAAAAAAGCAGACAACGAACGCAACGAGAATATCTGGTTTCTTGAGGGATATAATCTGGAGGAATAAATATATAAGCACTGAAAGCAAAGTCCGCATTTATAAGACATGTATTAGACCTGTACTGACATACATAGCTAAGGCAAGAGCCGAGACAGAGAAAGAGAGATTAAAACCCTAAGATCCATAAGAGGTATGACACTCAGAGATAGGCTACAAAACGAAGACACATTGAGAGAGCTAGGCGTTAAAGACGTAGTAAATGAACAAGAGCACGACGACGCATGTGGAGAGACCATGTTAGATCGGATGGACCCTGAACGTATGGCGCATTGGGCGAAAACACAGAAGCGCAACACCAAGCGACCCATAGGTAGACCCAAGAAACGATGGTACGAGAGCTGGAGCTCCGGATCGCACCAGAGACTATAACAGAAGAAACAGTCCATAGTCCTATTAAAAGAAGAGTAAAATGAATAAAGATTAAATGCTCGTATTGCAATTCAACTAAATCGACGAAAGCATCTCTGAGAGCAGATGTAGTATCAGATTCTATTTCAGCAATTATAAAATTCGAATTATGTTTACGGGAAATAAAAACTCAAGTCATTATATTTATAGTCGTCTACTCAAAGACGAGAATAAATATCTTCTGTGCTACGGCATATGGCATACCCGGTTTGCGTTGGCAGCCAATTGCTGGAAAATACTTAAATGGTTAAGTTCTCGTTCTTTCCTCTGGTATCTCTTCTCTTCTCAGATTCATGACTTTATTGCTGTTGTTTAAAGTTTCTTGCATCTTTATATTATACTGTTTATTGCCATACCAACCTCTCTGCGAGTGCGTTTTCCCATGTGCTAAAGTCGATGCCAGATTTATTTATTTTGTTTGTAAATTGTCCCTGCATAGCTTCTGTTATGCTTCCTGCTTGCGTTTTTTGTTCCTAAATTGAGGATGATGCCGGCTATGTATCGACTCCACGAAAATTGACGTTTCACAATCACAGCTTCAACACCTGTTGAGTTCTTTGCTTCTAAGTTGTTTATATTGGTGCTTCTACACTGACAAGTCATTTTAAAAATTCTGTTAAGACTACGCTGGCGCTGGTGATATTTTTTTAAAGACTTTTGGTTTCATCTATATGTAATTTAAGTTTAATAGCCATAGGTCCCTGTAGGATTTACTATGTCGTGACAAACGTAATAGTTATTTATGTATTAAGAGCGAAAAGTGATACATTATTGCTTGAGAATGATAGTCACCGTGCGACGCAAAGCAGAGAGCGGTAATTACTCGAAAGCAATAATGTCACATTATGCTTGTCATACATACAACATTTTTTCTACAATCACTTAATAAAATGAAACTATTTTTAAATCATTAAGTTTATGAGTTTGAATGTTCAATTTGTTTGTACTTTATGATTGTATGGTTGCTACGAACGACGCGCGTTTATCAATCTTTAACGCACTAGAGCTATAAAGTGACAGTACTCAGTAAACTTCAACTTTTCGTTGCCATTGACAAGCAAAAAGTCTTCTTTATCATGTGATTGTAGAAATTTTTTTTATGGATGCTGATGCTGTGGATATGAAAGACTGTTGTCATTAAGCCACTAAAAGCTGCACTGGCACACCTCAGTCAGCACTGAATTTTTTTATCGATGGTCGCATCCCTAGAAATGTCTTGATATGTATGAAGGTATTTTCTTGTGAAAATTATTAAGAAATGAGAGACATTATTATTGTGAAAATTATTACATTAAATACAGTGATTACGAGATAAAAAGTAATATTAAATTGATTTTATTTGAATTAAATAAAATTAAAAAACCCGGATTCTCTTAAATTAAAATAAATATATCGTGTTTACATATGGTAGTCTTCCCATATTTTAAAAACAGATTCGTCTATTTTATTATCTAATGGATGGTTTCCACGAATATAAATGTACAAAACTTTACTGTAGTGTATATAGATAAGTATGTCATATCAGTGCCGAACGTAGGTATAGCGCTTTTATAGAAACCAATCCAAAATATGCTACAATACAGTGGTTATTGTGTTAGATATAAGTGAATGCATAAACTAGGGGAAAAATATACAGGGAGGCTATCAACAAATGTAAGTAGATATATAGTAGTAATTCGTCAAAAAAGAGACAACGATATGGTGTCTTAAAATATAATATGGTAATAATATGCTTCAAATTAAAGACCAATATTTAGATTTCAGATAAAAGGTAAGCTCACATACATTATACATTCACAAGGTATTCGTGGATAATCTTCTTTTTCTTACAGCGCCTATCCGTTCTGGATGGTGGCGATCAGCGTGGCTATCCTAACTTTGCAGGCTACTATTCTGAATAATGTGGTTGTCGATATATGGAACCACTTTCTCAGGTTTTAAAGCCAAGATATCCTTCTTCTCTCGGTCCTCTCTTTCCAAATAGCTTGCTGTGAAGAATGAGTTGCAACAAGCCATATATCTCTTTATTCCTCATAACATGACCAAAGGAGCAGACAGAGGAGACTGCAGTTAATACTCAACGGAAAGATAGATGGAAAAAGAGGAATTGGTAGGAACAAATATTCATGGCGCCGAAACTTTCATCAATGGACCGTTTATCAGCAGACAAATTATTACATGCCGCGCAAGATCGAAAACGATATGGACAAATTGTTTTGGAAGCTACCCACGCCTAAAAATTGGGCACGGTACTTAAAGGAAAAGAAGAACATGACCAAGATACTCTAGCTTGCGCTCTTTGATGATATTAATAATCTCGCATTTTTTGCCCACTCTACGTAGGACCTCAATATTAGTCACACGATCCACCCACGAATTCTTAAAATGCGTCTATAACTCCTCGTATGCCTCGAGTTTTGTTAAAGAACCTTTGGAAAGTGTCCAGGCCTCTACTCCGTATAATGATGTAGAAAATACATACCATCTGACGATTGAGATTTTGGTATCAAGCGGTACCATCAATATGAATGCTGATGTCGCTTTTCCTATGCGTTGTTTTAATGGATGATGGATTGTAACTTGAAAAATTCCTTTGTTTCATATGGGATGAAAAATGTATAATGGTTAGATATAATATTTTCTCTCATATTGTTTCTCTATCCACTAGTAGCACATGCAGAGGAATTCATCCAGTAATGTCCCACAAGGCCGACGCAGACACAGTCCTGTAAACGCATGCCACTGGCAGCAGACTTGTTCTATAGGCCAGTACCTCTACCGCCCCACTCAAAACTGGTAACATGTAGGTAGAGGATGTTTGACTTAACGCCGTGTACGCCGTCTCCCCCATCCTTTTTAATGTGGGTAACTCCATGTGTTCTGTTCCCCAGCGCAGCCGTAGATAGATACATCTAGAGAGGTGGCTTTCTGGCATATTCCACTGCAACCTTTTAAGATCTATTGTGGTCCTCTAGTCCTAGATAACATTCTCTAGCCAGACTCTTTTTAAAAAGTTTAATAGCTTCGAGACTGAACCTTCCAAGTAGCTATTTGCCGTTGGATTTTTTTTCTCCTAATGCAAAGAACCACACATTTGCCAGACTGTCACAATGACATAAAATGTGCTCTGCTGTTTCTTCTTCCAAGTGACAGAATCTGCACATGTCACCATCTGCCAATACCATCAGCTTCAAGTGCCTATTCAGCTTACAGTGCCCTGTTAGCAGACCTATTTTGGCTTTGACTGTTTTCCTGTCTTTGCTTATTAGGTCTGCCGTCAATTTTGGCGAATGTTCTGTAATGAACGGTTTCGCCTGTCTTTGACTTGGTGAATTCCTCTACCATTCCAAAGATTTGTAAGCTACCCACTTTCTTGTAGCCGTTCCTGTAACTGCCGTTTCAACGCCGCAGAAGGGTTCCGGTCCAACGAATGGCATTGATGTGCCTTGTTTGGCCATTTCATCTGCTTTTTCATTGCCCTTATGACCCTTGTGCCCCGGTACCCATGCTACCGTAACCTTGCTACGATCTCCTAGTTTATTTAGGGCACTCACACATTCCCATACTAGCTTAGAATTGATCTCTACAGAATTGAGTGCCTTAAGCGCTGCCTGACTATCTGTGAAGATGGCAACTGAACACGTTCTTTTCTGCCTTTCTATTTCTTCCACGCAGTGATGGATTGCCGTTATTTCCGCCTGAAAAAATGTGACATCCTTTGATATACTGACCGGGAACTGAATTCCTTGATTTTTCCCTACTATGCCGGCTCCCACACCTTCCGATGTTTTTGAGCCATCAGTGTACCAAGTAGCAATAGCCTGTATGGTTACACCTTTCCAGCGCAACCGTACTATTCGTAGCCTTCCTGATCACTTCCCGCACGTGCTACCTCCACTTTCCCTTTTAGTGCAATATTACTTCCAGGTACTTTACGTGTTTCTTGAGTGTTAGACATGCCCCCGCATATTGTAGTTTTTATCCGTTGCCTATTCCTCTACCTCTTTGGAATGTAGGTTTCGGTTTTTCCTACCACGGGTTCTTTAGTCATTACTGTATAAATTATCTCTTCACGATGCTGTGTCATCCCTCGGCACTATCAGCACAGTGAAGAGCGTAAGACCCTCAGCGAATGCGAAGGGACTTGTACCCTCTCCATATTTACAAACCATATCCCCATCATAATATGGCCCCTCCACCATAACCCTCTTTACAGTCCTCAGGGATACATACTCCACCACTACATTCATCAGGTAACCAAGACATTATCTTTTCTTCATTAGTCTTCAGAACCTCGTTCCACTGCAGCGTATTGAATGCCTTTCTGACATTGAACAACAACAGAACCGTCGACTGGTGATCATTCCTTCTGAAGCGCAGTGCATCTAATACATAGGCCTGGATCCCGCTAACCAAAAAATTATTAATAGCAAGCTGAATATTTGTTAACAGCTTAACGGTGTCTAGTCGGACAAACTTTGATGTTCGAGGACATTGGAACAGCCCAAGTTTTAATTGTGGATGAGGTTTCAGGTTTTGAACGTCAAACTACGAAAACGTCCCATGTATTTTGTCGGACAGAACTTCCAATATAGTCCAAGCTGTGGGTGAAATATACGTCAATTTCAGGATATAATTCAGGAATTTTTGAAACATATCAGGTGTTGTAAAGGACGATGCCAGGAATATTTTCTATTAATATGTAGCCAAAAATTTTAGGAGCTTTTTTATTTATGACGTATTTCATTTGTTAAATTTGCAGTTTTTAAAGATTTTTAATTTTGCAGCTTAGGATGATAAGATGTAGCATAAGATATGTAGCTTAGATAATGTAGAGAAAAACTTTTAAATATAAAGTTTTAGTCAATTAAAAACCTACAATTTGAACTATGGCAAGTTTAATTTCGTTAAAATGTTGTTGCAAAACAGCCTGCGAAATGTGCAAAATGGCCGTTTTTTGCAATTAAGTTATTTATGGTGAAAATAACTTTTTTTATATTTTAAGGATTTAAAATGAAGATCTTTCAATTCCAAATATAAAAAAATTGCAAAGTCCGTTGGGTAAACCTGTTGCTTAGATATTATAAATTGTTTACCCCGAGAAGTCAAATGTTGAAGGCTATAACTTTTGGAAAAAAAGATCGTAGGGAGTTAATCCTAGATCCACTCTTCTTCTTAAAATTTATATTTTCATATTATGATGTAAATAAATTAGTAAAATATTTCTCAACCTTTTATTTCTTGTTTGAAAATAAGGGGACGAATTTCGTTAGACATTTGCATTTAGAAAAAAGGGCATTTAGAACTGAAGTGACCCCTATACATCCTATGAGTTTCTAACTTGCAGACTATTGTTGCTGAAGACAAAACGAATATTCAAAACAAAATAAAAATTTTACACGATCAACTGAAGCCGAGATAATTGTTTCTGTTTTCTTAAACTGTAGTGGCTTAATTTACAATTATTATAAATACAACAATTAAGAAATTATTTCACATTGACTAAAGAAAGACTTTATATTATCTTAAAAATAATTATGTTAAAAGAAAATGTCAGTTGATTATTAAAAATGATTTTTAAAGTGGAGTGCAGATTTTTTTTCTTTACGATTGTGACTTATTGTGTCGGTTGTCCTTAGCAACCTATAATAATATGTAGTACATTGAATCACTGTTTTTGCTACAAATTTTAAAGAACCGTTTGAATTGACATGAAATTTGACACACACATAGATAACATGCCAAAGAAGAAAAGTCAGTTTCGGCCGGTATGTGCTTTTGCCCTGGGGGTGACTTTCACCCCCTACGGTGGGTTAAAAAAATACGTTCAAAATAAGTCTTGAAAACGATAAACTGACTAATTCTAAGCAACTTTTGTTCTATAGTATTTTTTCCCTAAGTTATTACTTTTCCAGTTATTTGCGAGTATATACGTCAATTTTTTAACAAAACAACACGTTTTTAGGCGGTTTTTTGCAAATAATTCAAAAAGTAAGTATTTTGTCGAAAAAAAATATTTTTAGCAAAAATATAGCACACAAAAAAGTGAAAAAAATGGTGTATGTATGACATACCTAGACGCAGTAAAAGAAGAGTTCTAAGAAATAAAAAATACGTTCATACTCGCTAAATCCCAAATCGAATATTTCAACGTGGAATAACCAAAAAATGAAGCACTTTTTGGAGAAAACTCATTACAAATTTTTTTAAAGTTATTAAATTTTAAGTTATTACTGTTGTTTTCAAAAAAGTTTCTGGCATTAAAAGTAAGGAAGTTACGCACAAAATAAAGTTGGTACCTTTTTTGTGAAAAAAAAATCGTTAAGATCACCCCCTAATTAGCCTCCCAAATGAAATTAATCGTTACCATTTCACAAGTTGCTCTACCCGTGTATCTATTGTTTATATGATCTGTAAGTTTTATCGGTTCAAAGTGCTTAGTTTTGAAGGGGATGTAGTTGAAAGGAATTGAACTAGTCAATAATCACGAGTGTGTGCACATTTTGAACAGCCACATCTTAACCAAATTTTGCCATACAGAAAAACAAAAAATCCAAAATATTCAAAAAATAAAACCTATATTTTTTTACTCTCTGTGAATAAACTTAAACACAACCTGCTAGTTTTCACAATCATAAAGTTGTCTGAATGATACGTTCCAGAATTAGAATCACGTTCCATAAATAAAAGTTCCCTGTTCCAGTGTTCCCATACATTAAAGTTTGTCCGACTAGACACCGTTAAGCTGCTAAAAAAATTTCAGCTTGTAATTAATAAACTTTTTTTGGTACTCGGGATCCAGGCCTAATACTCATGATTATTGAATTAATCGTGCTTTTTCCTTTGAAAAAAATTAACTGCTTCGAGGATGAACCTCAATCATATCAGCAATGATATACAGCTTACTAATGCACCAAAATAAACAGGAGCAGATAATCTTTCCCCAGCTTTGGGACAGGGAGCAGAAACAACATCGAAGTTCTCCAAGGCTCAGAAAAGGTCTTTGCTTGCAACAGTGTATTTATGTGTTCTTGAAAGGCGAGGCATCTCAGACATCTCGGTATTTCTACCCTTGATTCTATCACTCAATGGGATGTGTAATATACCTTTATTCTTTCCATCCTCAGAATCTTTTGTGCCGCATATTCATCCACATCCACCACTCACCATCCCATCCCTCTAACCCCCAAATTATATCCTCTGTATATCACATTTTCCAAAATGAAAATATCTATATTATTAGTCCAGGGTAATAAGGTTTTTCCATGACACTCGAGCAGCCAGGGTACTGAAGCGTTTTTTCGACAGGTAATACCCACAAGAGCAAATTGTAACTATTTCCTGCTTAGGATCTGGCGGCAATTTTTATTTATAAACAATTAAGTGTCAAAAATGGCATTTTTTCCTTTTTTTTTAATCAATGGAAAACAGTGAAACTTATGGTTTTTCTAGTACAAATATCTTTGATATTATGGAAAAAGCTTTAAAATGACGTATTACAAAGTTTGATATACTCATTTATTGTTAACATAATTGCGAACAAAGGTCGGAATTGCAAAAAAAATAATATTCGCAATATTTATTGTCAAAATTAGTGTAGAGCTTTGAAATTTTTGTCATATAAGGGTTCTTTGGTGCTTAATATGTGATAAAAATTTCAAATCGATTCATTCAATTGTTTAAATTTTATTCAAATTGTTTATCCCTGAGAGCATTATTTTTGCAATAACATAAGTCAGAAAAAAATGACGCTAAAACCATTACACAGGTGTCAAATGAAAGAGCATGAGCTATGTTTTCAACTTGATTTAAAAAAAGTGAATAAAAAATGCATTTATTAGTAATAAATAATTATGTAAAAGTATCGTAAATCTTTCCTTATAATTTTTTTTTGTTATACAGGGTGTCTGCGCAACTTGGAACCATATGGGAAACTTTTTTAATATCAATTTTGCGAAAAAAAGTCATTATTTATAAAGTCCTCTGCATAGTCTAAAACCTAAGATGCAATCATCAGATTATATCGAATTTTGTCAACAGTATACAAAGTATGTCAAAAAATATGAATTTCGCTCAAGAGCAAACTACCTTTATATTTCAAAATATCAAAAAATTTTATTACGAAAAGTTATTTGTAATTAAAAACCATATTCAAATATGCAGTAACAGCCTTCTACTTAAAAAAAATTCTGAAATTTTTCTAAATTACCGATTCCGAACATCATTTTAATTTATTCGACCTGTAATAACTCTTTTATTAATAATTTTAGGAAAAAAAGTTATTCTTCATAAAAATCTGTGAATGGACTAAACCTCAAGATGCAACCATCAGTTATCCAAGTTTGTTAACTTTATACGAGGTGTGTCAAATAATATGAATTTAGAAATAATTTAGAAATTCATATTTCATATTATTTGACACACCTCGTATCAAATTAACAAACTTGGATAACTAATGGCTGAATCTTGAGGTGTAGACCATGCGCAGATTTTTATGAATTAAAACTTTTTTTCCTAAAATTATTAATAAAAGAGTTATTACATGTCTAATAAATAAAAATGATGTTTGAAATCGGTAATTTAGGAAAATTTCAGATTTTTTTTTTAAGTAAAAGGCTGGAATTGCATATTTGAATATGGTTTTTAATTACAAATAACTTTTATACCTCGTATACTGTTGACAAAATTTGATATCTGATGATTGCATCTTAGGTTTTAGACTATTCAGAGCACTTTATAAAGAATGTCTTTTTTTCGTAAAATTGATATTAAAAAAGTTTCCCATATGGTTCCAAGTTACGCAGACACCCTGTATAAGAAATTATATATATTTATAACAACTTTTTATCAATTCTGATATAAATAACATTACTTGGTAGTTATGCACTTAAAACAGGGTAAAAAAGTTAATTTCTTTGAAAAAATTTATTCAAAAAGTTTATAAGGAAATATTTACGATACTTTTGCATAATTATTTGTTACTAATAAATGCATTTTTCTATTCGCTTTGTTTAAACTAAGTTGAAAACATAGCTCACGCTCTTCCATTTGACACCTGTGGAATGGTTCTAACGTCATTTTTTTCTGACTTATGTTATTGCAAAAAAATGCTCTCTGAGATAAACAATTCGAATAAAATTTAAACAATTGAATGAATCGCTTTAAATCTTTTATCACATATTAAGAAACTAAGAACCCCCATTTGACAAAAATTTCAAACCTGTACACTAATTTTTACAACAGTTATTGCGAAAATATTTTTTTTGCAATTCCGACCTTATTTCGCAATTATATTAACAACAAATGAGTATATCAAACTTTGTAATACTCGTATGTCATTTTAAAGCTTTTTCCTTAATCTCAAAGATTTTTGTACTAAAAAAATCATAAGTTTCACTGTTTCCCATTGATTTGAAAAAAAGGGAGAAATGCCATTTTTTGACAGTTAATTGTTTATAAATAAAAATAGCCGCCAGCTCCTACACAGGAAATAGTTACAATTTGTTCCTATAGGTATTACTTGTCGAAAAAACGCTTCAGTACCCTGGCTGCTGAAGTGTCACAAACATGGTATATTTTTGTCTTATTACCCTGGCCTATATTGGTGGATACAATATTATGTCACAGCCCACAGCATAATTTCAATAATGTATGATTGTTATTTAATGAAAAACTTCAAAATTATGCAAACTTGAAACAATATTAATATTTCATGCAATTAGTTTCGAATTATGCAATGGCATGTATACATTTTTTATAGAGATATCAATCTGTGGACAAGGATACTACACATTAATTAATTTGTTGTGGATAAGTTATCGTATACAAGTGGTTTAGGATTACTCTGAACAATATTTAATATAATTAAATATATTATAATTAATTAATAATTAAACAAAACTGATATGTTCTTGTACGATGTTATGATAAATGGATGAATTGGAAATGAGAAGTATTTTTGAGGTGTGTAAAAATATTAAATCCTAGCTGAGCGCCTTCGGCTTAGAAAGCAATCTTCAGAGCTATGGATAAAAACTATAAAGTACCTAACACTACCAAAGAGAGATACCAGTTTTATTGAACAAATTTTATTTAAAAAAATTCCTATAGGAATTTTTCTTCTGAAGATAAACAACTTGGATGAGAATAATTACAAAAATTTATAAAAAGAGAAGCCGTCTAGCAAACGGCACACGAAAAACGCATATCTTTGATCGTGGTACAAGAGCAACCACCCAACCATCTGGAATCGAGGAGGCAGATTGAATTTAGTCATCATCATCATTGGGCTCTACAACTCTATAAGAGTCTTAGCCGCGTTTACTATTTCCCTCCATTGTTGTCGGTCCTGAGCAGCTATTTCCCATTGCTGTACTCCCATTTTGCGTAGATCACTGGCCAATGCGTCTTCCATCTCTTTCTTGGGCGACCAACTGACCTTTTGCCATCGGGCCTTTCCCAGAATGTGGCATTCAGAAGTCTTTCGTCACTCGATCTTAGCACGTGGCCCGCCCATTGTATTCGGTTTGCTTTAATGTAGCGTACTATGTTTTCATCTCCATATGACAGACAGAATTTAGTGTCGTGTGCAAATGCTACTGGTAATAATTTAATACAGTGATATCAAAACTGTAAAATTGGTACAGGGCAGGTCCTAATACCCTACCTTGTGGTACTCCCCATTATGTTTTTTTTAGCTGAGATTAGTGTAGGATCTTTCTTGCTTAAACAATATGTTTATATTAATTTTGGTTAAGTCCTGTATAATTTATCAAAAGCTTGCGCCACGTGGAAGAAGACAACGGCCCAAACGTTTTTCCTTCTAATTAGCTCTCTAATATACCTACAGTTGTTGTTCTATCCGTTTTATACACATTTAAGTGACTTTCTTGAAATGCACATTATCTTGAGGTGTGGTCAAATTAAATCATCAACATTTGTGAGAAGCAATTTTTTTTAGTAATAATTTCTCCTATATCTTCCAATTTATAGGTAGTAAGAGACTCCCTGTACAATCATAAATGTATTGTTTGGTTATTTATAGGTTTAAGGATAATTATTATGCCCTTCTCTTATAAATATCATAAGGGTATATTTATACAGTGCGCTGGAATAAGTATTACATCCCCTTATTAACTTATTTATTTTAGCACAAGCAAAACGCTCGGACAAGTCGATTTTTAAAATAATCGTAGTATATTATAGCATCAATGTTTCGAACTTTACGCGATCCCTCTTCAGGCGACAGGCATAACTTTGACTTTATTAAATTTAAAAGTACATCACCTGGCACGTCATTTATAAGCTTTTGAAATACTGATTACAAAAATGTATAACACTTTACTCCTATTTGAGGGCGTAGGCGTAAAATTTCGGTCGAATTCATTTTAAACGCATTAATTTTTTTCGAATTCTGAGAAAACTAATAAGTATTTTTGAAAAATTTAAACACAGAATGAAAGATAACATTATTACTGAAGGCTGGAAGTCCTTTAGACTAAACAAAAAGTTTTTTTTGAATGATATATTTGAAATTAAAAATCAGACCAAATTTTCTCTTTTTTTCACCATTGGGACTTATTAAAATAAACATTATAAAATTTCTCAGGGACTCTTGACCCTCTTTAATAGTTTAATATTTCGTTCTGCGTTTAAATTTTTCAAAATATTTATTAGTTTCCTCAGGATTCTAGAAAAATTAATGCACTTAAAAATATTTCGACCAAAGTTTTGCGCCTACACTCTCAAATAGGACTAAAGTATTATACATTTTCGTAATCAGTATTTCAAAAGTTTTTAAATGAAGTGTCACATGATGTACTTTACCATTTAAAAAAATTAAAATTATGCCTGTAACCTGAAGAGGAATCGCGTAAAGTTCGAAACATTGACGCTATAATATACTATGATTATTTTAAAAATCGACCTGACCAAGCGTTTTACTTATGTGCTAAAAGTAAATAAGCTAATAAGGGCGGGGGGGGTACCACTTATTCCAGCGCACTGGATAAAATGTATACTATTAATATGTATTGTAACTGGTTTTATAGCTTGGCAACGTTTTCCGCACTTTTAGTTATATTAATCAATCATATTGGTCCTGGTGTTGCTGGATAATTTTCAAGGCCATAGCCCAAAAAAATTAGAAGAAGAAAAAGTAAGACTGAGGTTATGTTACTATATTATTAAAAGGTAAACAATTGTATGTAGCAAATAAAATTAATTATTAAAATGTAGTACTGCAAGCAAAATACAATTAATAAATTTACTTATTTATAATAATTGCAGATCATATCAATATTGTGTAGTAACATACATTTTTTTTCTTCAATGACAGTAGGTATGAAATATACGTCAATTTGACAATTTCAATTGACAATATGAATTATTAAAGAAAGTTGCAACAGTTTTCCGCTATTCGCGCACGATCGTTCCTCGTATCCCCTCCAAGTACTTGCACACTGCGAATACTTAATATTATTATTCTTTACAAGACGGTGATAAGATCTGTCAGATTTTTTGGGTTTTTTTAGGGAGGTCACTAAAACTGATGAAATTCACCAGATTGGCAGTTAAAGTTAAGTTAGATCAGATTTATGCTACACTGAACTTGTTAAACCGAGGTATTTAGAGGCTTAATAACCTACATGACTTTAAAATTCTCTACAATTTACAATTTCTATTACGTAAGGTTGTTCACCATTTTTCTGGATTTGCAGCGATTTTATTCTGTCATTTTTACGTTATTTATTATCTATACAATATCTTTTACCATTTATCACTTCTATAATGTGGTTCCTTATCTAAAAATTTCGAATCAGTTATAACTTTAATTAACTTCAGAGCTTCATATCTGCATAGCTTCACTGAGGATGCATAGATGCTGAAATAGCTATATGGAGAACTATATATCCAACTCTGAATCAAATAAAAACAGAAACTGTCTTTATCTCTTTATCTTTAACTTTATAAAATAATTAGTTGTTTTTTTTAATAAAATATCAACAAACTTGCTTAAATAATTATATGCTATTAAAAATCTACTATATATCTACTTCATCTGTTGTGAAAAATAAATTATATTATTTCTAGATCGTTATCTTTTAGCAAATTGGCAAATCCGTTTAAGCATGTAAGTATGAAAACTGCTTTATCTAAGTATTTTTCGCTAACAGCTACGTTTAATACCGTTTTCTGTAATACCTTTAATATTTTTCTTAATAATTATCACAGTAGTTGACCGGTTTGAAGTGTAATATTCAGTAGTAAATACACGAGAGCTCTAAAATTATTGATTTCTATTCCGAGTGACACTTTGACATTTAATTCGGTGTCACGAGGGCCAAACAAATCGGTAATTTTTAAGGATTCGTGTGTAAGTCGTAAGATTACTATCTATCTATCAATCGGTTTTAAAACGTCTTGCGACGTTGTCCGATGCCTAATTTCCATGACACTCTATCATCCCATTGGCCCTCTCTAAGATCTCTTGCGCTCATCGCCTTCGTTACTCCCTCTCTCCAAGATTTCTTGGGTCTTCCTCTCTTTCTGCGGTTTGGTGGTACCCATTGCATAATTATTTTAGGGAGTCTTGAGTTATCCATCCTCTGGACGTGTCCGTACCATATCAGCTTTTTCTTTCTATGTCTGTTGTTAGAGAGCCGTCAACCCCCATTCGCTGTCTTATCTCATCATTACGTATTCTCTCTCTGCGTGACACTTCTACTGATCTTCTAAAAGCGTCCATTTCTACTGCCTCCAGTTTTCTTCTGTTGTTTTCGGTTATCCGCCAAGTTTCTGCTCCGTACAATAGACTGCTTTTAATAAGAGATTCGTAGATATTGTGTTTTCTTCTTTTTCCTATTTCATGATTCCACAGTACGCTGTTTAGACAACCTATTGTTTTTCTGGATTGTGTTATTCTTCTCTTTATTTCTTCATCATCTTTCCCCGTTGTGTCAAAAACGTTTCCTAGATATGTGTAATGGTCGCAGGGCATGATGATTTCATTATTTTCTAATGTGATGTTCGATAGTTCGGTACCTATTGGCAGGTATTTTGTTTTATCTGTATTAATTTCTAGTCCCCACTTTCTATATTCTTCTTGTAATTTCCTTGCCATGTACTCTAAATCATCTTTATCGTTTGCTATAACAACCTGGTCATCAGCAAACTGCAATGTATATAAGCAAATCTCTCCAAGGTCTACGCCCATGCCTCTGTATTTTCGTTTCCACTCTTTCAATGCTTTTGCAACATATATTTTAAGATTACTTCATGAATAAAACTGGTTTTTGTATCATTTTAACTGTTTTATTTATACATTCGCCTGAATATTTGCTTAAACCTATTCATGGTGTTTTATTTGACGAGTTGTAAAACTTTAATTGTCATTAATGTCACTGAATGTTACTTTTTGCGTAGCAACGAAGGGCATCTATCGTAATATTTGACGTCGGGAAATTATCGAAAAAAATTACCGCTATAATTTTTATCCTTGTAGGTGTCTATTGGTCAGAATCTCTATGAATGAAATAATCCGCGGGATTTACTCGAAAATTTGGATTTAGGTTTTACTGACCCTCCAATTCAATGTATGACTTGTGTCATTGGTTGCTTTTACTTGGGGGATGAAGTCATCCCTTCTGAGTGGTGAAAAAACAGGTTTAAAATAAGTCCGGAAATAGATACATTTTAGAGACTTTTCTTGACCTCTTAGCTCGTTCACGATGGATCTTCTCCAAGTTTGTACTGGGCTATCTCTTTTTCTCTTTCCTTGCGGATTCCAATCAAAGGCAGTCTTTGCAATGCTGGGACTATTTTTTTCGGAGTATGTGACAGATACAACCCTTTCTGGTACCCTCTTTTGTTCAGTCACGTGTTGCAGATCTTCTTTTTGCTGATGATGTTAAGTCAGAAAATACAAACAATTATTCGTAGGAATTTGTTAATTAACATCTGAATTTTGTCTGTAAGGGTTTTTGCCACTTTTCAAGTTTCAAATCCGTAGAGTAGAACAGATATAACATTTGACTAAAGTATTTGGATCCTTCTCTTTTGTCTTTGTAGTATAGGGAACAGATCTCCAAACAAGGTTGAGTATGCTGAATGTTTGTTGAGATTTTAGTATCCTCATACGAATATTGTCTTCTGTATCTTCGCTTTGTGTTATTGACTTCTCCAAAACACCTACCTACGTAAAATTTTCAACATTTTCAACAGTGGCGGCTCGTGGCCTTGGAGACAGCGTCGGCAAGGATTTTTTGTCTCCTCATATAGGTATACCATAAAACTAAAATGCTTAAATCACCATAGGAGATTTTGTTGTTTTTTGTTTTTTTTTATTTGATGTACATGGCATTCTCTCTTGTTTCATGGTGTTTCGACCATACGTGTTGATTCTTTTGAGACAAGATTAATCCCGTTTATTTGAGGCAGGAATTGGTGGTAGTGGTGATAAGATAATTGATGAACAGTTTGTTATAATGAGTTGCAGTACTTACTACATAGAATTATACATACAAATTTGGTAACTTATCCCACTGTCTGAAAGTATTTGGATCGGCATAATTTTAAGTACCCAACTTGTTATAATAAATATCTTGGAAATTCTTTGGCGAAGGTAAGTTTTAAATTTTGAATCGTCAAAGAGGTCAACAATTTGCAAATCTTCAAAATTCAAAAAACGAGTATCTATTTTTATACGAGTAGGTATCCAAAGTTTTCGAGATATGTATCATGTTGTTGTCTTTTTTGGAATGGTTCGGAAATATCAAGCGAGTCCAAAATGTCACTGCGTATATATTGGAAAATACTATCATTACGAAAATCTCTGAGATTTTGCACCAGTTTCGTATTCTATTTTCTGAATAAATAATGTCAGTTGACTGATTTTGAACAATTATGAATATCTTGGGCAAACTCTGTCTTAAAAATATTTAAAAGAATTTAAATTTAAAAGAAAGTTCTCAAATCGATTGCTTCACGGATCGAGGTATCGCCAATTTCAAAATCGTTGCCTTCGATAATAAAATCAAAAACTTCCAAAAGCTGTTCACGAAAATCTGCTACAGATACTAAAACTACCAGAGATAATCTGCTTAGATAAAACTAACCGAGATTTAAAATTTCATCGCGTCTGACAAACTGTTCGCTTTTTTTTTCGAGACAAATTTGTTCTAATGCAGTAATCCGTTTAGGTGAGCTAAACTGGCAAGAAAAGACGATATTCTTTATCTTTTTACACGTATCATGCAAACCTAAATTCATTATAGGCGCATAATAGTGAGTAAATAAAGCTTGTGATGCAATAATATTGCATCACAAGCTTTATTTACTATTATTTAATATTGCATCACAAGCTTTATTTACTCACTATTATGCGCATATAATGAATTTAGGTTTGCATGATACGTGTAAAAAGATAAAGAATATCGTCTTTTCTTGCCAGTTTAGCTCACCTAAACGGATTACTGCATTAGAACAAATTTGTCAGGTAGTTTTAACTTTTGCCTGGAGACAATGCAATTCACCACACATCACAGCAACGCCGTCATAAGATTGCCCAAGTTTGCCCTACCAATTTATTTTTGATATCAAGAAATTTTAAAAAATTATTTAAAACATCAAAAATATTTTCTGCCTTATTGCTGTTACTCACGTTTCTAAAACCTAAAAACCTCTCATAAATATTACCACGTAACGACGTAACCCGTATCGAACAACAATAATTGATAATTGTGATTGACATGATAATCAGAAGTTTCATCTACTTCCAGCGAAAAGCAAATGGTTTTCTAAATCTCAGATTCAATAACGTTATTCAAAATGTAACTATTTGATTATATGTATTAGTTCATTCTGTATTACGAATACACTTCTAATCAGAAATTAAATATTTTTAAAACAATTTTATTATTTTCTCTATAATTACTTTGATTTTTAACAAATGCTTCGATCCATCATGTCCACTAAATGATAATTCCTGACAACTTAAAAAAATTACAATATCAATTAAACGACGTAAAACGGCGTGATTATTTTTGACAATTTCTGCCGATGCGATCTGGCGATGCAATACCGACCGGCAGATTTAAATATGCCGTACCTGCACGGAGAGAATGTATGTTCGCTTGCTCATCGACTTGTTATTTCGTTGAGTTTTACGTGTAAATCGTCAGCTACGGATGCGTTGGGTACGGCTAGCCGAAAACTCAGATGGATGGCTCGGATCATTCATTTTTTGAGAAGTCTGTTATGCGCAGGGATCACTTAACGCTCGGATTGATCAAATCCTTTTAAAAACCATGAATAAAGTTTAGTCTGTATTATCTGACAGATTTTTTTTACTTCACAGATACAAATATTAAAAAAATCTATCTATATAAATGTGTGGGTCGGCACTGCCGACCCTGCCGACCCTGACCAACCGCCACTGATTTTCAATCTTATTGGTATTAACAGTTAATGGTGTGTTATTTTCTGCATTTATTCTCATGGATTTGGTTTTATTAATATTGATCTTCAAATCTGTTTTATTGACTTCAGTGGAAAGTATTTCCAATTGGTCAAGTATCATTGGTGTATTCAAGATTGGTTAGGCGTATGGTTAACGTCCATTATATCCCTAATGGGTAGGAGTCTTGTTTGGAAATAACATAGTCTTCAGCTATGTTAAAAAGAAACGAAGAAAGAACGCATCCCTCTCGTTAGTAAGTTTAGAAGAGATTCGATTTCTCCTTCGAATAGTACGACACTAATAAGTTTTTGGACGAATTTTACTGGGCCCGATTTCATTTGCCGTGTACTGTAAAAGCTGAAGTCAGATTGTTTGTCCATAATGAGGTGGGTAGGATTCTACATCACATGATATAAATTACTGTATTTTTCTGTCCTGCAACTTTCAACTTGAAGAGATTCGATTTCTCCTTCGAATAGTACTACACTAATAAGTTTTTAGACGAACTTTACTGGGCCCGATTTCATTTGCCGCGTACTGTAAAAGCTGAAGTCAGATTGTTTGTCCATAATGAGGTGGGTAGGATTCTATTTCACATGATATAAATTACTGTATTTCCCTGTCCTGCAACTTTCAACTTGAAGAGATTCGATTTCTCCTTCGAATAGTACGACACTAATAAGTTTTTGGACGAATTTTACTGGGCCCGATTTCATTTGCCGCGTACTGTAAAAACTGAAGTAAGGTTGTTTGTCCATAATGAGAGGGGTAAGATTTCACTCCAGAGGATGTCAATGACAGTATTTTTCTGTCCTGCAACTTTCAACTTGAAGATTGCATTAAGAGATTCGATTTCTCCTTCGAACAGTATGACGTTAATAAGTTTTTGGGCGAATTTTACTGGACTGTATTTCTCTGTCCTGTAACTTTCAACTTGAAGTTTGCATTAGGAGATTCGATTTCTCCTTCGAACAGTGCGCCATTAATAAGGCTTTGGACGAATTTTACTGGGCCCGATTTCATTTGCCGTGTACTTTAAAAACTGAAGTCAGATTGTTTGTCCATAATGATGTGGGTAGGATTCCACGTCAGAGGATGTCAATGACTGTATTTTTCTGTCCTGCAACTTTAAACTTGAAGTTTGCATTAAGAGATTCGATTTCTCCTTCGAACAGTGCGCCACTAATAAGGTTTTGGACGAATTTTGCTGGGCCCGATTTCATTTGCCGTGTACTTTAAAAACTGAAGTCAGATTGTTTGTCCATAATGAGGTGGGTAGGATTCCACTTCAGGGGATGTCAATGACTGTATTTCTCTGTCCTGCAACTTTAAACTTGAAGTTTGCATTAAGAGATTCGATTTCTCTTTCGAATATTATGACACTAATAAGTTTTTCTTCTTCTTCTTCTTTTATATAGGCAGTACTGCCTGTTTTTCTTCAACGGTGCCTTTCATTCTGCCTCTAAGTTGTCATTCCATCTTTTCCTTGGGCGTCCAATACTTCTCCTGCCTAACGGTGACTTGTCCCTGGCTATTCTTACCATCCTTGATTCAGTCATCCTGCCTATGTGCTCATTCCACTCTTCTTTTCTGTTCTTTACCCAGGTATTTTTATTGTCTACCCCACATATGCGTCTGATTTCCTCACTCCTTACCCTATCCTGTAGTCCTTTTCCAGCAATCCTTCTTAAGATCGTCATTTCGTTGGTTTCCAGATGTCTTCGTGTTTTGCTTGTGTCTGGTCTTGTTTCGGCCGTATAAGTCATAACTAGCCTAATAACTGACTTATATATTCGGGCCTTTATTTCAAATCTTAGGTGTTTGTTTTTCCAAATTGTGTCGTTTAGGCATCCGGCCGTTCTACTGGCTTTAATTATTTTGTCTTTTACCTCTTCTTCGATATTGTTGTCGGTTGATAGATTAATTCCCAGATATTTGAAAGTCATTACTTGTTGTATAATTTGATTGTCTAACTCCAATTTGCATCTTATTGGTTCTTTGGCAATTACTAAGCTTTTTGTTTTTTGGGCTGATATTTTTATATTCATTTCTTGTGCGTTAATGTTGAACTCGTGCCATAATCTTTGTAGGTCGCCTTCGCACTCTGCTACTAACACGGTGTCATCAGCGTAACAGAGTATTTTGATCTCTCTATTGCCCATTTTGTACCCCCTTTTTTTCTTCACTTGTTTTATTATTGCGTCCAATATTATGTTAAATAGTAGAAAACTTAGGCTAACCCGTTGTCCTAGGTGAGCGACGGAAAACGACGCGACGCGATGCGGTGCGATGCGATACGATGCGACCAGTAATTCACGCGACCTGTGGCTTATGTAGCGTCGCTTTCCATCGCTCAATCTAGGACAAACGTGACGATGTCAATTCATTCCTAATCTTAAGCATGGGGAAATATACGGCAGTTTTGCTAGAAAATTCATATTTAATACTTAGCTTTAAAAAAATTCCATAAACGAAGAAGAAAGACAACAAATATCATATATTTGGAGCGAAATAAATTTGGAGAGTTTCATCATTTATATCAACTGTTCAAAGCAGCAGCCAACAAAGTGACCATAGCCATTATGATATCCAACCTCCGCTAGGAGATGGAACTTTAAGAAGAAGATCATTTATATTCGAAATTAATAAATAATCCACGTTCGTTTAAAATGTATTGTGGCTTATTACCATCACTTTCGATTATATAGACGCTGTTACTGGCTTTAAGGTATGTTAATGAAAAAACACTGGTATTATACATATTAGTTTTTATTTATTTAATAAACTATTGAGTAGCATAATTTGAATTGAAAAAAGCAACTTGTACTTGACACTGACAGTGCGTCGTGTCTCGTCGCGAACAAAACAAATTCGCACTTCGTCGCGTCTTGTCGTAGACTGATTAACCCGAAAACGTAGGCCACTCACAAATACAACCATTACTTGATATTTTCGCGTCGCGTCGCGTCGTGTCGCGTTGTCGCGTTTGTCGCTCACCTAGGACAACGGGTGAGGCTCCACGGGCGACAAATTTACGCTAGCAGTAGCCGTAAAACGAACTTAAGGTTCCGCGGAACGAAATGGGAATAGCCGAACTGTACCGACTACAGGACTTGTGCGTAGTCGGTTCAGTTCGGCTATTCCTATTCCGTTCCGCGGAACCTTAAATTCGTTTTACGGCAACTGCTAGCGTCAATTTCTCGCCCTTGGAGCCGTAGCCTTAGTGAATCTCCTTACCTGATTCCTGTGTTTGTTTTTATGGGTTCCATTATTATTCCATTGACTTTCCTTTCTATTTGATTTCTTACATATATGTTTTCTATCAGTTTTATGATATCCAGTGGTAAATTTTTCTCATGTAGTAGGTGTATCACATCTTTTAATTGGATTCTATCAAACGCTTTCTCTAGGTCTATGAAACAGAAAAAGGCTGGTTTGATTTCTCCGCTATTTGCCTCATCACAAAAACTGCATCGTTACATGATCTTCCACTTCTAAATCCTTGTTGTTCATCCGATATATTTATGCACGCCATTATTTTCTCCATAAGTATTTTTGTTGTGAGTTTCAGTATAGTGCTCAGTAAATTTATCCCTCTATAGTTACTGGGGTCTGCCCTATCACCTTTCTTAAATAAGGCTATCATTTGAGTGGTTCTCCATTCTTCTGGAATTCTTCCTGTATTTATTATTTTACTTATAAGGATATTAAGTTATTTGTGAAGTCTATCTCCTCCGTATTTTAAAAGTTCATTAGCTAATCCATCTTTCCCAGGAGCTTTTCGATTTTTCATCTTTTTTAAGGCGTTCTTTATATCTTTCTCTTTAATTTTTGTTTTCTCATCCTATTCTAATCCTGGTGTTTCCAGTTCTTTGTGATTAGCTGTTTGATAGAGGTTTTTTAGGTAAGTTGTCCATGTATTTCTATCAATATGTTTAACTTCTATCAATTCCATCATCTCTGCTCTTTGACCTCTTATCATTTTCCACATTTCCTTTTGCATCCCATAAAAGTCGTGCTCCATCTATTTTGACAGTGCTTCCCAATGTTCTGTTTTCTTTCTTCTTACTATTGAGTTTAATGCATTTCTTTCTCTTTTATATACTTCATATGTTTGTCTCGTTCTTTTAGACTTGTATTCTAGGTAGATTTTCTTTTTTTCTTGGCATTTTATTTTTATTTCTTTACAGAATCATGGAGTTCTCCTTTTTTTCGTATATGTTTGCTTATCTTACGTTCTCCAAGTGCTTCCGTTGCTGCCATTTTGATATTATTTCTGATCTTCCTCCAACTTTCTTCGATGTCTTCATCCGGTGTAATGTAGTTTTCATTCAGTACTTTTTGCAGTATTCTCTGGTATAGATCTCGTGTTGACAAGTCTCGTAGCTGTTCTACCTTTATTCTTGTAACACATTTAACAGCGTCTTCTTTCCTGTTTCTTTGTAGCTCTATTCCGATTTTTCCAAGTACTAGGTTGTGATCACTTCCAATATTAGCTACACTTAAACATCGTATGTCTAGTACGATAAATTTTTGCAAATGCAAATTATAGATGCATCAGCTTATATGTAATGCAAACTATTTTTTGCGTGATGTTTCTTACCTCTAAAATTTTCCACATTACAGCATGAGATAAGCACGAGGCAAGTTCCAAAGCGACAAAAACCGTGTATACGGGACTGTTCCATTCAGCCGATTGTGCCATCATTATGACCCTCACACTATTAATGTGGTCTATGCAGGAGGATTCTGGTCTAAAACCTGCTTGATTTGCTCGAAATTCAACTTTATTTTAAAGCAGATCTCCAGCAAAATGTACTAAGGGTAAATTTGGATAGGACGGCTATAAAACAACAGAAGCTTGTATAAGAACGTATACGTAAAAAGATAAAAAATTATACTTAACTACTGATAAAATAAATAAATGATAAATAATAAACTAGCTTCACAGACGATGTGAATGTGCTTCAGTTCTATCCAATTCAATGAACAAAAACTTTCGCCTTTCTATTAATGCAAACTGTAGTAACTAAAAACATTATAGGAATACACGTTTCGTCCTAATCGCTTTGCGCTAAAGGAAGCACCCAATTTGTTTTACAAGAAAGTTTGCATTTATGGAAATCCCCCGAGCGTAACGTGCAACGACTGGTCGGAAAATGAGACGCAATTAGCTAATTGCACGTGTTACGGAGTATGTTACGGCTGCTAATCTGCTAATACTGAGCCACTGATAATAACTTTTTAAAACTGAACTTATAGGTTCATGAGTTTTATTGATCTGTGTTATCAACTGGGCACTGAACGCGATAGAAGCGAATTAAAAAGGAAGTGGGTTAAATATCTTTTAGGACGAGCACACATCTGTGATTTGTGTTTAACTTTTCACGGTTTTTTCAGCAGTCTAATACGCCAGTCAATGGGAGCAAAAATAGGATACCTCCGAATTCTATCCTACTATATGGATTTTAATGAAATTTTGGGAATAGCCTCTACTTTAGATCTAATTCAAAGTCTACCCTATGTCGATGTGTGCTTTTATCTTGGGGGTGGTTCTTACCTTTTCTCGAGGGTAGAAAATTTCTTGGTTAAAATAACCACGGAAGTGGCTAGAGAATTTAATTTTAAGCAAAAAGTGTTCTAAATTTTTTTTTTTTTAAACTTAGTATTTTTGAGTTATTCGTGGTTGAAAATTGGCCATTTTCATTTAAACATAACACCTTTTCGAATGGTTTTTTGCAAATATCTTAAAAACTATGCATCTAACTAAGAAAACTATATTAAATATTTTTGTAGCTTATAAAAAACCGAGGAGACTAGTTCCTTCATAAATCTTCTAGTTATAATATAAAAAGAGATATATGGTAGGTAAAAATAGTTTGTTTTTTTGGTGCATGATCAAATCGTTGTATTCAACTTGAAATAACAGAAAAACGGTCGATTTTAGGTGTATAATGTTACGAACACATTTTGTAGTGCTTAAAAAGTTCTTGAAAATGAGCAATATTAAAGGTATATTGCATTCAAACTAAGCGAAATATGCTGCAAAAAAATTGATGATTAATGTATTTTAAGAAAAAATGAGAAGTATATTTTTAACCTCTCATCCACCAGAATTTTAATGCATCATTTTACTGCGACATACAATACCTTTTATTATAGTATTAGGGACAGGAGGTTCAAAAAGTTGGACGGGTTTAAACTGAATGGTTTTTGAAAAAAAAATAAGATCAATTTATAGAGCGCATTTTTAGATTTCCTTAAAAATCTTTTTCTACATGTAACTTAAAAATGGTAAAAGATATAATAATGAAACACAAAACAAAATTTTTATTCAACAAAATCCTACATTTTTTGTGTACCTTTTTTCGTATCCCTTATCATTTTCGAGTTACATGGAGAAAAAGGAAGATTCTTAAGGAAATTTAAAAATGCGCTCTATAATTATCTTATTTTTTCACTATTTTATTTTAAACCCGTCCAACTTTTTGAACATAGAAAAATACTACCTATAATAAAAAGTATTGTAGAAGAAAATGATGCATTTACATTCTGTTGGATGAGGAGTTAAAGTTTAATGTACTTCACATTTTTTTTTTAAATTCCATTAGTCATCAATTTTTTTTGCAGCATATCTCGCTTACTTTGAATGAAATCGACATTTAATGTTGCTCATTCTAAAGGTCCTTTCAATCACTACAAAAGGTATTGGTAGCATTATACAAATAAAATCGACCGTTTCTCTTATATTTCAAGTTGAATACACCGAGTTCAGCATGCACCAAAAAAACAAACCCTTCTCACCTACCATATCTCTTTTTGTATTATGACTAGAAGATATATGAAGGAACGAATCTCTTTGTTTTTATAAGCTACAACAATGTTTTATATAGTTTATTTTTCATTAGATACATATATTTCAAGATATTCGCAAAAAACCGCCCGAAACAGTGTCATTTTTCAATGAAAACGGCCAATTTTCAACTACGAATAACTCAAAAATTATTGAGCTTAAAAAAATATTTGAACAGTTTTTGCTTAGAATTAGGTTCTTTAGCCATTTCCGTGGTTATTTTACACCCCCAACCAAAAAATTTTACACCGCCGAGAAGGAGTGGGAACCACCCCCAAGATAAAAGCGCACATCGACATGGCGTAGACTTTGTTTCTTGAGATATTCTCTACTTATTGTAAAAATATCAAGTAAATCGATATAGCAGGATGGAATTTGGAGCCAAATAACATCATTGACTGCCCTACAAATTTATATACTGGAGAGTTGAAATAGTCCCGCCAAAGTCGTAATGTTTCCCGTTTTATTTTTCTTGTTTTTTTTTTTCGTGCTCGAAAAGCGCCTCTATTGCAAATATTGTTACTATTGTAAATAGTAATAAAAATATTTTATTGAAAAATATAGTTTTTGTTTCCTTTCGATTTAGAGGCGACGTACAATCTCCAGACAGCTCTTTGTGTCTTACGACGTCCTCAGTGGAGCTGCGTGCACACCTCTGGATCAAAACGAAGCCAAACTGTCTATTTATGTGAAATTTCGAAAATAATTTGAAATACACTTTTTGGAAGCTGCAGCGACATCTCTTAAACAAAAATATTTTAATTTTTTGCCCTCAACTTTTTAAATGAGTGAAAAGAAGGTCGACAACGAATCAAGTAATCTGTTAATCCAGGTACCAAAGTACCAAGTGAACGACGCTAGAAGATCTTCGAACAAAGCAACGCAGATTACCCATATGAAACGCTCTTAATTTGTACTTATAATAAATACAGAGTATGGTATAAAGCAAAAATGAAAATAATCGGTTTCGTTTTGATTAAAATCGAGTCTCTTACCATCCTCTGACACTATGTTTCGGGGTCTACCCTTTCTCAAAGAGGCTTTGCAAGAAGACTGATTTGAAACAAAACGCACCGAGAAGATGGTATAAATATTCAAACTTTTACACCGGAGTATCCCGTTAGAGGTCAGTCTAAGCATTCGTTTTCTCTGATTTGTTCTTGTCGAGTTTCTGCCTCCCCCAGAATCCTTGAGACTGATCGGTTTCCCGATGTGGGACTCCCGATTTCTCCTACCCATCTGGGGTACATTTTCGCTTTGTTGTAAGTTCGACATTGTTAGTTTGGGGAAAATAGCCTTAAAACACCACGCTGGCCAGGCGGGTTGGTGAGTTGTAGGTATCACATTTCCTTAATTCGCTGTAACTTTTGTATGGTTATCCCGCTGATACTCGGTCGCCAGAGCCTCGTCTGTTGGACAGGATGCGAATTTATTTCAGCAAGACATTACCGAATTATTTCGAAGTTTCTGTGGATGTTACTTTTGTCTTAAATCTGCGATTGCAACTATCTTGTAGTTCCACAGCTTTGTCTTAGTAGGAAAATTTTTAACACATGATCTTAAACGGTTCTTCAGGAGTAACAATGGAATCAATCAGCTTGAGAACTTTTCATGTGTTTTCAAGCTGATTACTAGAGTATCATTACCTACGTCTAAAAAATTTAAACAAAAATATTTTAAAACAAATAAAAATTAAACCTTAAGCTGACTTAAAATTACATTTACAATATTAACGAAATTGTTTACTGGTAAATTTTATTGAGAAATATAAAAGCTCATCGATAAAAAATTTCTCAACACAGCTATATGTTATTACTAAAGGGAGTATAACGTAAAGTGAAAATCATATATGGTCATTCGTTTATCCCTGCTTTAAATATTTATGTTTTATTAGTTGTCATATATGCTAAAGGATGACGATCATAAGTAAAAACATTTTAGATGTTAAGATAGATGCTAAGATTTGACAATATTTTTAGTGATTAAAAAAGACATTCCACAAGAACTACGACGGGTAAAGTCTATAATCAAAACTGTGTAAAACAACAAAGATATATTAATATATGTATAAACAAATACCTGTATCATAAGAAGGAAATACTGTAACTAGGAATTTAGTGTTTAGAAAAAGAATGTATACTATATACTATGTAGAAAGTTACATACATAAAAAATAGTAAACTTATTTTATTTATATTCTTAATATCGACACATTTTTTATGTTTAAAATATCCACAGGGAAATAATTTTTCTGTATATATCATTAATCACAAACATTTTTATTGAAAATGCTTCATATAATTTTATTAAAATTCTTTAAAGCGCCAAAATCAAATCAAAGAAGGTTTTAACAATAAAATATAATCATCAGTTCTAGTACAGGTTAATCAAATGTTGAGCCATCAAAAATACTTGAATATAAACCCTTTAAATTTTAAGAAATTATGTTAAATTTGCATTAATTGAATGAGTCATTTTGAAAAGGGGTCATCTCCACTTTTTTAAATTTAACAGAAGAGGCCAAAAACTTTTTATCTTTAATTAATTAGGAAAATAATTGTTTAAGCATTTTTTTTCGGTTTAATATTTACTATACAAGCTGATGAATAATATAAAAATATTTTTTTAGGTTTGAAAAGACCTAGAAACTGCAATTTTTTTAAAAACATATAACCCGTTTTCAAAATGAACAGGTATGAAAAGAAAAAAATAGTCATTATAATGTGAGTTTTGTTTATTACACACATTAAACGGCTAAATACAAGCTGATGAATATTTTAAAAATATTTTTAAATTTTAAAAGACCTAGATACCTACCTCAATTTTTTTAAATGGAGATGACCCGTTTTCAAAATGAACAGATGATGTACATTTTGTAAACGGTTCATCTCAAATGGGTATCTCTAGGAGATGACCCCTTTTCAAACTGAACTGATTAGCGGGGTATGCTGTGCTTATGGTAATAACATTGAAACTTGACCCGTTTTCAAAAGTGGAAATGTCAAATAAGTGGAGATGACCCCTTTTCAAAATGACTGATTCAATTATAACTCCAATTTAAGGATGAAAATTGGATCAAATTGTCATAGATATGGCCCTTAGGCATCGCATAACTCTCCACACTTCACATGGGTTTGCTGATCAGAAGGATATGTCCTTACATTACGGACGATGGAAGTCAACTTCTGTTTATTGGGGTAAGCCCCTACTTCATGCTAAAATATTTGAATCACATATTTCAAAAACCCCGTAAATAACATTTTAACGAAAATTTAGGTTCTGTCGGGTATAAGTTGTAAAAGACGCATTTCATCCATGTAATTCAGAAACGCCGCCGTTGTTCGACTATTTAGTGTATTTAGACAATACTGCATTTAACCGTGCAATGCAGAAATCCCGTAAGTACCGCATTTGAGGTGTTTCTGTACTACGTACATGGTGTAAAACGTGAATTTTGCGCAGTGGCAAGACTCCTTGGAAAATACTAAATTTCTTATTAGTGTTCTCCAAAATATAATGCTTGCCAATATTCTAGTTCAAGACGTATTTTTTCTCCATCAACTGACCATTAATGTATTTGATATTTATGATAGACTGGCAGAACAACATCATCGTACCTATATACAAAAAAGGAGAACATATAAAGTGCGAAAACTACAGAGCTGTATGTCTATCATCGGTATGATTTAAAATGTATACGAAAATAATAGAGAAGAGACTAAGGCAAGAAGTAGAAATGAAATTGGGAGAAGAACAAGCTGCCTTTAGACCAGGAAGACAAACAAATGACAACATATATATCATCAGGAACCTAATCGAAAGAAGCTTAGACATAAGGGGAAAACTGTTATTAGCATTCATAGACCTAAGAGCAGCATTTGACACGATAGGAAGAGAAATTATAGGAGAAGGCTTGAGGAAAATAAATGTACCAAACAGATTGATAAAAATTGTAAAAAGTAATTAAAAAGAGGTAAAAGTAAAAGTACAAATAACAGGTGAACGATCAGAAGAATTTAATTGGGATAGAGGTATTAAACAAGGAGATAGTCTCAGCCCTTTGCTATTTATAATCGTAATGAATATATTAATAAGAAAAACTAAAGCAGGAACCACCAACTACAGAAAATAACAGGATACCATAGATTACAACCGGTAACAATAGAGTCCTTAATGTATGCGGACGACATAGTACTAATAGCAGAATCCGAGAACAAAATGCAGAATCTAATCCGAAAATGCAGAAATCCGAGAACTAATGGATATATGGTAGAGGAAATGGAAGAGCTAAAAATACAGATAAACGAGGAAAAAATTAAGATAATGATAATCAACGGCAAATAAGATATTGAAACAAAGATAAAATGCAAAAACTCAGAACAGCCAATTATTACAACTTACGAATACTTGGGAAGTATATCGCTTAATTTCAAAATAATTTTGAATAAGAAGCTTTTCAATCCTAAAGGCGACTTTTGATCACAGCCGTATCGATTTTTTCGACAAAAATACTTTTTTGTTTTTTGTTTTTTCAAATCCAATACATGGAACCTCAAGATTTCTTTTTATTTCAAAATGCTCTCGCAACGATTGTTTTCATCACCTGACACAACTTTTAAACGATAGCCACAATAATTTTTACTTTCTTTTATTTTTTGACCTGCTTCGTTCCACCCTACTGCACACAGTGCACACTCGAGCTGAGCCGCGGCGTGCAAGCCGCTTGCAAGCGACTTGCAAGCGACAAGGCTGTGGACCGAGAGCACGCCAATTTATGCTAAGCCGCCACGTGAACGCGACTTGAAAACAAGTCAGGCGGTTTGGCAGTCTGTGCTATGCAATCAGTGAGAAAACGTTGACCGCGCGATGGATTTCAACTTATTTACAGAGCTGCGTATTTCTGTAATGTATTTACGCCAATAATCCGCTAAAATGTGTTTTGACAGGAAACTTGACTTGAAAACAAGCAGCTCGTTCGCAAGTGCTAACTCGATGGACACGCATATGTCCATCGAGCCTAAAAGGTACGTACCTACTTAGTGTGTGATAACTGGTATTCAAGTTCAACACTGGCAAAAAAATATTGAAAGATAAAATTACAATGATATGAAGCTGTGATAAAAAGGGGGGCCTGTGAAGTATTCGCAATTTGATAAAACATGAAAGAAGATGGAGGCATAGATCCATTGTCGAATAAAATTGATATAATCTGGCAATATAACGCCACCAAAGGTGAAGTTGATACTGCAAGATATTTTAGATAAGATATGTGGCACATACATACTCAGTATCAAGAGAAGCAAGAAGATGGCCGTTGGCTTTATTCCTCCAACTCATAAAAATCGTGGGAATCAATGGAGTTGTCCACTGATCTCTCTATAATGCAACTTATGTTAGCGCAGGTTACAAGCAGAGAAGATAATTTTTAAAAGTGCTTTTCTTAGATTTAGTGAATCCATACCAATCTGAATATGCCTGCATACAGTCATTGCCAAACACAATAAGATGCCACCCGCAAAGGAGGCACAAGTCACTACGAGCGAGGTGTTTTACGGTAGAAAAAAAGGAACAACGATCATTGGCGCAAGTGGCAATAGGTCAGATTGTAACGCTTCTATTAAAAAAAAATACAAAACCAGGCACGCATTTTCACCTTTCAGAGACAAATCGATTCCATAAATTGTGAATTTGTAGTACCGGTAATAGGCGTCCATTTTGACTAGGTCAACGGTTATTTTATCGCATAAGTTTAGTACTATTCTCTCTTGTTACACTTGATTTAAGTCGGTAGAATACACTAGACTAAGAGCCGCTATAGGTGAAATTTCTTAATAATTTTAGGCACGATGGGACCCTATAACCTAAATAGTAGAACCTAAAAGAAAACGTTTGAGCACTGTGCCGTCACTTTTCAGTGGCACATGCGTCTACAGTGGCGCATCAAACTTTCCACTTATGGACGGGATACATAAATTAAAAAATACCCTCCCTCATTACCAGAATTTAATTTTTTTTCATTTTTTTAAGCTCTATGTGATTAAGACATAAGATTCATTGTAATTTTAACCCACCATCTCCTTCTCCCTGCCCCCACCATCAAAAACTTTATTTTTCGATTTTATTTATTTTTGGTGGGATGCAATCAATTTTAAGATTTCAAAAAATTCACACACATAGCTAAGGCTTTTATAAAACATGTATATTTTTTACAGACCTGTAGGTTGAGTGTACATAACATCAAAAAATTTTAAAATTTTTTTTTGGAGAAAAGTATATAACTTTTTTTGGGGAGAGCTGCAGATCCAATTTTTTCTTAATCTTGTGTATTTTATCAAACACTATATTTCTAATTTTTTTTAGATTTTTCTGTAACGCTAGTCACCTTCAGAAATCCAAAAAACTGTTTTTAAGAGGGTTTTGGGGGGTTTGAACGTGTTTTTCTAATTTTTAAATATTCTAAAGTTTTCAGTTACTTCAAGTTACATATAACCTATAAAAACAAAATTGATTTGATATATTATGAAGACTATAAAATAGAGAAAATCCCCTAAACCCCCCAAAAAACAGTTTTTAGGATTTTTGAAGGTGGGGAGCCTTACGGAACAATCTGAAAAAGATCAAAAATATAGTGTTTCATAAAACACATGAGATTAAGAAAAAATTAGACCTGCAGCTATTCCTCAAAAAAGTTATACGTTTCTTGAAAAAAAAATTTCTTTTAATTTTTTGAGGTTATGTATACTCTACCCATGGGTCTATAAAAATATACCCAGGCATATTTTATAAAAGCTTCAGCTATGCGCGTGAATTTTTTGAATTTTTAAAATTGATTGCATCCCACCAAAAAAAAATAAAAACGAAAAATTAAGTTTTTGATGGTGGGGGCAGGGGGAAGGGGGTGGTGGGTTAAAATTACGCTGAATCCTATGTGTTAATCATATAGAACTTAAAAAAATAAAAAAAATTTAATTCTCTTAGTAAGAGAGGGTAACTTTTAATTTATTTATCCCGTCCATAAGTGGAAAGTTTGATGCGCCACTGTCAACGCATGTGCCACTGAAAAGTGACGGCACAGTGTTCATACGTTTTCTTTTAGGTTCTACTATTTAAGTTATAGGGTCCCATCGTGCCTAAAATGATTAAGAACTTTCACCTATAGCGGCTCTTAGTCTACATCGTTTTTCAGAAAAATGGATTTGAAAATGTTTCGTTTATTAAATTTGAACAGAAAATAAACTATTTTGACAAACAAAACTGGTACGTTCATTTACTTCCACAAATAAATAGTCCTCACGGTTTTTGCTCTAAATTTTAAAGAACCGCTTGGATTGTCATGAAATTTGGCATACGCATAGCTTATATGTCAAAGAAAAAAAGTGATATTGTGCCGATGTGTGCTTTTGCCCTGGGGGTAACTTTCACCCCCTCTTAGGGGTGAAAAAATATAAGTCTAAAATATAAGTCCGGAAATAGATAAACTAACTAATTTTAAGTAACTTTTGTTCTATAGAGCTTTTTCGCCAAGTCAACACTTTTCGAGTTATTTGCGAGTGGATATGTTCATTTTTCAACAAAATAACTACATTTTTAGATGGCTTTTGCAAATAATTCAAAAAGTAAGTATTTTGTCGAAAAAAACGTTATTAGCAAAAATATAGCCTGTAAAAAAGTAAAAAAATGGTGTACGCGTTAGGTCTCTAGACCTCGTAAAACCAGAGTTATAGCCAATGAAAAATAGGTTCATATTCACCAAATTTCAAATCGAATACTTCGAAGTCGAAAAAAATTAAGCACTTTTTGGGGAAAATACATTATAACTTTTTTAAAATGTTTGAAAGAAGCTTTATTTCTGTTTTTATAAAAAGTTTCTAGCATTAAATTTAAGCAAGTTACGCTCAAAATAAAATTGGTCGCTTTTGTTTTGGCCAAAAAAAAATTGGGAAGACCTCCCCCTAATTAGCAACTTAAATGAAACTAATCGTTACCGCTCCACAAATTATTTTACTTATGTTTTGTTTATATAATCTGTAATTTTCATCGATTTAAATGCTTATTTTGGAAAAAAATTGATTTTAGAATAAAATTTTTAAAAATTTTAATTTTGAAAAATATGATTTTTTTTCAAAATAACCTAGAAATTGTTAGAGATACCAAAAATCTCGAAAAACAAAAAAAATCAGCATTGCTTTTCTGAATATCATGTATTTTTTTGTTTTTCTGTTAGACAAAAATTGATTGAAATTTGGTGTTTCTAAATTCGCATACATTCGTGATGAGTGACTCGTTCAACCCCTTTTAGCTACAGCCCTTTCAAAAAAAGGGACTTTGAACCGATGAAACTTACAGATCATATAAACAATACATACAGGTGTCAAGAAACTTGTGAAGTCGTAACGATTAAGTTCATTTGAGATACTAATTAGGGGGTGACTTTCCTGATTTTTTTACCAAAAAGAAAGGGATTAACTTTATTTTGAGCGTAACTTGTTTACTCTTAATGCTGGAAATTTTTTTATAAAACAAAAATGAAGCTTTTTTTAAACACTTAAATAAGTTGTAATGAGTTTTCCCCGAAATGTGCTTCATTTTTGGTGATTTCACGTTAAAATATTCCATTTGGAATTTGACGAATATGGACCTATTTTTAATAAGCTATAACTCCACTTCTACTAGGTATAGAAACGTGATATATACAACATTTTTTTAAAATATTTTACAGGCTATACTTTTGCTACGAAGGTTTTTTCGACAAAATACGTACTATTTGAGTTATTTGCAAAAAACCGTCTAAAAGTGTGGTTATTTTGTTGAATAAATGAACATATTCACTGGCAAATAATTCGAAAAGTATTGACTTAGTGAAAAAACTGTATAGAACAAAAGTTACTTAAAATTAGTCAGTTTATCCATTTCCGCACTTATTTTGGACGAATACTTTTTCACCCCCAAGAGGGGATGAAAAGCACCCCGGCTTAAAAGCACATATCGGCACAATATCATTTTTTTTCTTTGACTTGTTAGCTATGTGTATGCCAAATTTCATGTCAATCCAAGCAGTTCTTTAAAATTTAGAGGTTTTGCAATATTTTACCGTTAAAGAACGGACTAAAACTGATTTAATCAATTGCGAATTTCTAGTACCGGCCATATGCGTTCATTTTGGGGTGGTTCATTTTTTTGTCATTTTTTACATCAGAAAATTAAATTATGAAGTATTATAGTACTAAAATTACTTTTGCTCAAAGTCGGTAAAATACACCGTTTTCTTTAATTTTCATCAAATTTAAAAAACGAAAAATTTTTAAATTGCTTTCTATGGAAAAGGATGTATCCCACCGACTTAAATTAAGAGCACCTTTTAGTACTAGAATACCTCACAATTTATTAATCCGGTAACAAAACTGAAGAAAAAAATTTATACAATAAAATAACTGTTGCCCTGCCCAAGACGGACGCCTATGATCGGTACTAGAAATTCGCAATTTATGAAATATATCTGTCTCTGGAAGATGAATAATAAGCGTTTTCGTTTTTCTAAATAGATGCGATCTGAAGGTATTATTTAAAAAACCTAATTACAAGACTCCGCCTTCAAAGCTCCCTTAGAAAGCATTTTCGGAGGAGGTTAGAGCTTAAAGCATGTGTATTGAAAAGTTAAGTTTAGGAAAGCTACAAAAGAAGTTTTTTGCTCTAGAACTTGTTAACATTTCATAAATTTGATCATTTGCATTTTTATCATTAGATTACTCAGTGATTTTTGTCTTGGTATAGTATAAAGCTAAAAATAGCAACTCCTCTTTAGCATCAAAATTCATTTAAAAGCTTTATGTGAAGAAAACTACAATCTGATTATACTAATTTAAATGCTAAAGCTCTAATTTTTTCAAGGAAAAAATGTAAAAGATACCTAAAAAAGATATTTTAATAATTTATTCTTAAAAATTTTATATGTCTGGTATAGACAATGATATTAAAAGTTTAAAAAACATTTTTATGTATGTAACATTTTCATAAACTCCCCCAAACATAGTTGTCGCTTAAGACAACAGCTACTAATAAATTGCTGAGGAAATCCTACTTGAAGAAGTTAAATTATTCACGTATCTGGGGAAATCATCATGAAAAGAGACTTGTTTTTTTGTAAATATATTATCAAATGCAATGATATCAAAGTATGTTCATATGGTTGTCCAGGTATGTATTTGTTTTATTTGTATATCCTCTCTGACATATTTTAACACATTTATTAAGTTTTTAAATGTTTTTTAATATGCTACATTCCAAGTTTGACACAAAATTATTAACTAATATTTTTGTTATTCTTTTAATTATAATTAATCGATACTTAAACTCTATCAGGTGTGTCACAGAAAATTGAAACAGAATAATCAAAATAGCCAGAATATTTATTATAAATTAATTTATTTATTATTTAATAACATTTATTTGAGTAGAATATTTGGAAAATATTGGGAAAAGTTTTCAAAAAAATAAAATATGTCTTTAAAATTAATTTAATTGTTTCTGAAAGAGAAAATTATTTAAAAATTAAAAATATTACTATTTCTTAAGGGAAATTGTGTTTCAGTCAAATAAATAACTAGAAAAACAGCATTATAGGAATGAAATCAGTGGAGTTAAATCATGTTCTGGAGCTGACATCTTTTCATACCACAACCTTGTTGTCACACTTTTAGCTAAACTAAAAAAAATCCAAAACAAAGTAAAGAGAAAACAAATAATTGATGGATTCGATCGTTACTTGATGGAAGTTCATTTTATCTCACAATAAAACACTGAAAAACGTTTGTTTTAGCAGCCTACCATAGCATGATACATAGACTGACAGAAATTCCTATGACAAAAAATGACTTCGAGACAGAACTAAATATCATTAGACAAATAGCAGTAAACAATGGCTATAACGAACAAACAGTTAACAACATTTTAAACCAAAAACTCCATAAGAAAGCCTTGAAATTAGTGTATCCACCACCACAGAAAAAACCCAGTACCTTGTGCTCTCTCACATATACTGGCAAAATAACAACAAAAATAGCCAGATACATAAAAAAGAAAGGAATAACACCAGCTTTCAGAACTAACAACAAATTAAGAAAATATATTAAAAACATTAAAAGCCGAAAGAGAAAGCAACTACAGAGTGGTGTGTACAAACTAACTTGTGGTGACTGTCCGAAAACTTACATCGGTCAAACTGGCAGAACTTTTGACAAACGGATAGCAGAACACAAAAGGGCTTTCAACAATAGAAAAACAGCCACTTCTACATACGCACTTCACCTTCTAGATCATAATCATTCTTTCAATGAAGAGTTTTAAATTCTACATATTCAAAATAGAGGCCTTAAGCTATCACTTTTAGAAGCAATGGAAATTAATAAATTGAAAGATACAGATATAATTCTGAATGACCAACTCGAGACAAACAGCTCCCCACTCCTCAACCTCTTCAGTTAAATACTTAAAAAGGCAAACACATTTTAAAATATATCACTTGAGAAAGGCACTTTGCCGAAACAGCTGTAGTAATAATATAGTTGTAATAAATTTTGTGGAAGTATAGAAAACAAACGTTTTTCAGTGTTTTATTGTGAGATAAAGAGAAAACCTAACCTCGAGAAACATCCAGAAATACGCAGGCTATTCATAAAGTACGTTACGTGCTGGAATAGAAGAAAAAACAAGTACAAGAAAATTATTTTATTATACATTTGAAAGAGACACTCAAACACCATTTTTCTACATAATCTCCCAACAAATCCAGGCACTTGTTATAGCGATAAACTTCATTACTCGAAACAAGTGGTAGTCGCTAGATGCTAGATGCAAGATTCGGACTCAACGGCGGATGAGGAAGCACCTCCCACTTGAATTGAAGAGACAAGTCAAAATGCTTAGCCGTCAACTTAGTTCTTCATCGTGCACATTGACTCGGTCATTTTTTAATTTAATGTACCATTGAAGCACTCCACCTTCAATGATCACATTGTTGGCATAAATAGCACAAATTTCGCGATAGATTTCAATTGGTTTGTTGTTTTTAGCCAACAGGGACCGTATTATTGCACCTCAAAACTGGCGGGGTTTTAGATCTCGGCACACTTTTTAAACAGCTGTTTGAGGAACACATACTAAACGGAGAAACGCCCGCGATGCTAAAATGGCCGCGCCAGCCCCACCTTTAGCGGCTACAGATCAAAACGTAACAAAATTTCTGGATAGCCCTTTCTGGATCCTCCCAGTCGTTTCCTTATTGCTGAGTGTCGTGATTCCCTATAATACAAGCAACTATCTCTTTCCATCCGCTTCTGTCCTGAGCTCCCCTCATGGATCCAGAGAATGTTTTTTCACTGGCTTTCTGTACTTGATCCGTCCATCGAGTAGGTGAGCGACCTCTACTTCTGCGTCCTCCAACGTTTCCCAAAATTATAAGTCTCTCAAAATTATTATCATTTCTTCTTGCAATATGGCCGAAAAATCCTAAGACCGTCCATGAGATTTGAAGCATTATACTCCAGCACCATATTTCAAAGGCGTCAATCCTTTTTCTCTCGTCCGATTTCATTGTCCGTAATAGATGTTTCGGATCCGTAATTAAATATGGGAAAAATTAAGGCACGTACTAATCTTATTTTGGTGTTCTTCGACAAGGAGCGATCTTTACAGATTTTCGATAATCGACTCATAGCGTTTTTGTCCATGCCTATTCTTCTACGTATTTCTGTTTCAAAAGATCCTGTATTACTGATGTAGGATCCTAGATATATGAACTCGTTAACCACTTCAAACTGGTCTAAGGCTCCTGTTGTCTGAAGTGAATTTGAATAATCTACTATCATAATTTTTGTTTGTTGTTTATTGATCTTGAGAGCACATATATTGCTTTCGGCTTCCACTAGCTGCAGCAGGCTGGACATTTCTTCTTCGGATGCATGTTTTATCATGTGCATATCTGAGATTTGAGATCTTCTTTCCTGCAATAGGAATACCGCCATTCCATTTGTCGAGTGCTTTTCTCATTATATATTCCCCATAGAAATTAAAAAGACTTGGAGATAGAATACATCCTTGTCGGACTCCTCTACCTATTTTAAAAGGATCGGACTTATGATTTTTCCGTTCTTATTCTGGTTTCACTGTTCTCATATAGGCTTTTCACCAGAGCTGACAGATGATAAGGAACCCTCATCTCATATAGAACTTTCCACAAAACTGTCCAGTTTACACAGTCAAATGCCTTCTGATCATCCAGAAAGCAGATGATCATCGGAATTTTGAATTCTCATGCTTTATCAATGAGTTGTCGCATGTTAAGAATTTGCTCCCTTGTGCCTTTTCCCTTCACGAAGCCTGCCTGTTCTTGTGGTATTTGTCTATCCAGGTATGTCTGCATGGGACACTTGATGATTCTCAACAGAATTTTACTTGAGTTATAACAGACTGTTGAAAGTATTTGGAACACTTTCAAAATAAGGATCATCACAATACAAACAGAAGAACCACGAGACAAAATAATAAAAAAAAAGGATACTTGGATGACAGAAGAAATCCTAGAACTGATAGACAACATAAAAGACCTAACAAAAATCAAAATAAAGTGAAATATAGAGAAACTCGGAGGATCATCGGAGAAAATATCAGAAAAGCGAAGGAAGCACGGATGAACAGCAGACGTGGGAAACTGCTGGATTTATTAACAAAAAATTACCATTTTAATGCATAAAAAAGATAAAACAAATCACAAAAATATAATGGCAATTAAGTAGCATCTAGCCCAGAAAATAAAAGAACAATTCTCAAAGTAATCCTCAAAGGAACACGCAGATCCTTCTTCTTTCTTCTTCCTACTTTATAAATAGGCTCAATGCCTGTTTTACTTCGGTTTTTAGCCTCAATTGACATTGTCTGACTATCTGTTCCTCGGTCGTCCCTCGTTCCAATGATCTTATTCCATTTGGCGATTTGTCTCTTGCTATTCATACTAGTCTATTTTCTGTTATTCTTTCTATGTGTTGATTCCATTCTATTTTTCTTCTTTTAGTTCACATGTTTATTTCTTATATACCACATCTGGCTCGTATTTCCTTATTTCTTACTCTGTCTCCTACAGTTTGATTTGTTATTTTTCGTAAGACTTTTATTTCTGCTGTTTTCAGCAGTCTTTGTGTTTTCGCAGTATCTGCTCTTGTTTCCGCTGTATACGTCATTATCAGTCTTATTGTTGATTTACATATCCTGGTTTTCGTTTCCATTGTGAGGTATTTGTTTCTCCAGATTGTGTTGTTGAGACATCCTGCTGCTTTGTTCGCAATGTTCACTTGTTTTTGTACTTCTTCTTCCACTTTTTCGTAGCTTGACAGTTTTATTTCCAAGTATTCCGTTTCCATGACTTGTTCTATTAATTTGTTATTTACGACCAATTTACATCGTCTCGGTTCCGCTGATATTACTATAGATTTACTTTTCTCTGTTGAGATAACCATGTTGTATATGAGAGCTGTGTCTTTGAATTCTTTAATTAACCTTTGTAGGTCCTTTTCATTTTCGGCTGTTATTATGGCGTCGTCGGTGTAGCAGATTATCTTTATTTCCTTTTCTTCCATTCTATATCCTCTACTTTTTTTAACTTTTTTATGATTTCATCTATTATTAGAATAAATATTAATGGGCTAAGCGAATCTCCTTGTCTTAAGTCAGTTTCATACTTGATAGGTTGCGATAGTTTTCCCTTGCATCTTACCATAGCTATGTTATCTTAATATATGTTCTTAATGGTTTTTATTAAATCCAGTGATATTCCCTTTTCATATATAATAAGTGTATCGCGTCCCGAATTCTCACTCTATCAAACGCTTTCTTCAAATCTATCAGGCACATATAATGCTGGTTTGTTATATTCCAGGGACTTTTCTTTTATTTGCTTTATTACGAAAACTGCATCCGTGCATGATCTTCCTCTCCGAAATCCAGTGGCGGCTCGTCAGAGGAGGCAAGGGAGGCTCAGCCTCCCCATAAATTTTTTACACACTCTACACTGTTTTGTTTATCATGAATCGCGAAAACAACAATCACTCTCAGTATTTTACAACGTGTGAATTCCATATTATCACTAATTATCCATACGTACGGAGCATTAGCATTAGAACGCATGATCGCGTCTCAGTTTTATTACATATCGCACCCTCAGTGCAAGACTGCAGTAACTCAAAATTTTATGAAAATGAAGTAATCATGGAATTCGATTGTAAACATGCATATCTATCCCATGTAAAACTTTAGTAACTTTCAAATGCTTAATGGGCTAAATATTACAACAACAACAGTTTAACTATTTTGCGTTTTTGAACATGAGTTCCGTGCAAAACTGTTGTAACTCTAATGTAACAGAGTTACAACAGTTTTGCACGGAACATTGCAACGGATTCGATAACAAGCAATGAAAAAAGTAAGATATTTGTTATTTTAATATCTATATCTGTGGTGTTTAATTTTAATATACAGCGCGTCTACGTAATCCATTAACGGCTGAGACAATAAACAAAGATTTTTGAGATCAATCTATTCATGTAAATTTTATGTCCTTTGTGTGATATTATATTTATTTTCCATAAGATGTGTGCGATTTCGTTTGACCTTTTATTTGTTAGATTGGATTAAAACCACATAAATTAAGACTAATTATGCGACCAAAAAGTATTTTTTCTCATGAAAGGAAAAACAGTTATCTTAAAACTTGTGTATTGACAATACTGAGACGCCAAAAATATCTATTCTCAGAAAACTTGCCAAAGAACAGCCAAAAATTCAAATGGCCAAAAAGAAAGATTTGGTATACTTATGCCATTCGAGTATGATACCAGAAGCCCACCATAGTTTTTATAAAAATATTTTGGCACAAGATGATATACGAGAAGAGGACAACAACGGCCACTTAAATTGAAGGACCTATTGGCCGATATAGAAAGGTGGCCGGTATTGTCAATTTTTGTAGTCTAGATGTACATAATTGGTTAGGGGAATTTTTAAACTGGCCGTTAGGTGGCCGATGTTGGCAGGTGGCCGGTAACACAGGTTTTAATGTAAAAGTAAATGTCTCTACACTTTTTACAATTTTCTCCGTGCAAAACTGTTGTAACTTTGAAATTCTAATACTAAATGTGTAGTGATTAACAATTTTTTCCGTGCAAAAGTGTTGTAACTTTGAAATTCCTAATTTTTTTCGCATTAATATTATTTTATTTAAATTTCTATTTTTGGTTAATGTAATATAGGCTGAAAATCATGCAAAATCATAATCAAATGTTAATTTTTCTTAAAACTTGTGTCTTATTTCACCGATATTAGCACGAAAATAAACAAAATCGTCTTTATCTCGAAACTTACTTATTTTGACTTACTGCAGTCTTGCACTGAGGGTGAGATATTATTGTAGGCAGGACCCTGAGTTATCCCTAGATGCATGATCGGAGCCGAGAAGCCCAGCAGTCTCCGTTGGTAATGCTCCGTGCAGCGCAGCAGGCGTTTAAGGAGACCCGGTCTCCTAACAGTGGCATCTACACTGCCATCACACGCTGCCCGGAGATATACCAAGGGAGGCAGAGTAGCTTCTCGGCTCCGTTGCGTGGTTGCGTGCGTCTTGGGACAGCGAATTTTAGGGTCCTGACTAAAAATAATGAAAAATCTAAAAGTGCGAATTTTGTTATGAAATTTGGTATGTGGGGTTATAATAATATTTGGAACAACTTGCTCAAATAACTGTTTCCGATATCTCTAACTCAAAGCAAAATATCGGTAATTTATCGTGTTTTTGAATTCGCAGTAGACCACGTTTAGAATTAAAAAAATTCAGTTGAGTATCTTAAAAAATTTGAAGCTTCATTATGTATGGACTGCAAAACTTCAAATCTGTATTTATTTTGATATGCATAGGTATCTATTTACAAATAGATGGAATTGTTAACAAATAAACGACACAAACTTTGGTATTAAACTTTTACAATTACCCTAACTATTTTTAAAATGATATGATATCATGAAATTATGAATAGGATGATATTATGAAATGTAGATAAAAAATGGTCAAAAAATGGGGCCTTAAATTACATTTTTTGGCGCATTTTTTTGCTAGTGCAAATTTGTCTAGATATTTTACAGTTAGGTATAGCCTCCCCTATTGTAAAAATCACGAGCCGCCACTGCCTAAATCTTTGGTGTACAGATCCTTGATAGTGGAATTTTGGTTTTAAGAAAAGCTGATATAAACTTCTAGAAATATATAATTAAATGCTACACTATAATTATAAAAACACATAAATAGCCTATAAAGATACCCGAAGGATAGGAACTTTGGCACTAATAGTATGATTACCGAACAAGCTGATAATAAAGCTCAAGGAATATGAAGGCATATTTTGAAGTAGTATATTATATAAACGCAAATACTGCAGTAGTAAAACAGCTCACATACCTGGGCCCACAGATGACAGAATGACATCCAGAAAAGGAAACACCGAATACGATAATGCTTGTCATGTCGAGCGAATATGAATGCTTTGTATTCTCTTTCTTAAAGATGTTTCAATAAAGGAAATAAAATATATTTGAAAGAAAGATATTTGGACCCATCTGCGACAATGGTACAATGTCGAGGATAAGGCTCAACCTCGAGTTATCTCAATATTACAAAGATTCCTCTATAACAAATTATGCAAAAACACAAAGATTGGGTTAAGCAGGTCAGCTTATAAGACTGGATAGTAACAGAACACATAGTCGAACGCTTAGTTGAACTATGATGGGACGTAGGCCAATAGGAAGACAAAGGAAGAGGTGGAGAGACAAAGGGGAAACCGATGATGCTGAGGGTGAATGTGAATAACTGGAGAAGAGCAATTAAGAAAAGAAAATCTGCTGGAGTCGGATGCTGGGGAAAGCCAGGACCCTACTTGGGTTGCCAGTAGAACGCTTAGTTGAACTATGGTGAGACGTTGGTCTGTAGGGAGACCAAGGAAGAGGTAGATAGATGACGTTGGAACCTATATGCTAAAAAGACAATGTGGGTGTATGAATGGAGGAGAGTAGCCAATGTAAAAGAATCTATCTTGGAAGCGGATGCAGGGAAGGCCAGGAACTGACTTGGGCTGTAGTGCCATAGGGAAGATAGAAGTATAAAGGAAAAGTTTGCTTAAGTATATAAATATTGAATAAAAAAGTTTAAAACCAATTGTTATATTGTGGTTGGGAGTGAAACACCCTTACTTATAGTGTGTGATATCCAAGGTAGTTAATGAAATGCAGAAAAATATATTGCTTTCTTTAATTCTACTTCTAAACTCGATCACTTAACTTGAGACACAACTGCATAATTCAAATAATATTTCCTGGCATCTTGACTGACTTAAACTGATTTATTACTACTCCAGGGTAATAAGCTAAAAATAGACCATGTCCCGGACACTCAAAGATCCAGGTAGCTGACTACTTTTTTAGTTATTGTAGACCTATATAAAGAAATCCTACCTGTCTCCTGCCTAGACTTTGCGTTTATTTTTAATTATTAACAATTTAGTGCAAAAATCGCGATTTTTTCGATTTTTTGCACCCCATTCAAAAGCTAAATAGTTGACATAAAATTACAAAATATAATTTTTTAGAACATAAAAAACCTTCAAAATGTCGATTTTTGAAATTTAAAAAGTTAATTTAATGCTACGCAAACTGCAAAATAAGTAAAAATCGTTATTTGTTAATAACTTTTACTAAAAGTACCATAGAACTTTAGTGTTTCACCCAAAGTTGGGTATTGGGGTAGTTAAAAACCCTCAATTTGACACCGATACATTAATTAGTTTAAGAGTTATTCTAACTGTTTATCCCAGAGACCTAATGAATATTATGCAATTCAGCATATGCCAAATGAAAGTAGAAAACTGATGCTATGGAAATGTACTAAGAAAATATAAAAAAAATTATCTAATATAGTCAAAAATCCTAATGCAAAAGGGCCTAGCCGGGTAAGATGGTGAAAAGTGCCCTCAACTCAATTTAAATTCCATATAGGTCACTTTTTAGCACATATAGAGGAACTCACTTTCTGAAATTTTTAGCCCCCTAGGTGGTCACGTGGCCCCCCTAGAGCCTAATTAGGCTTTTTATGTTTTTATTTTTTATCTCAGCCGTGTCAAGAGCTAGCCAAAAACTTTATTTAAAAAAGTTGTAAGTTCCAAAAGATCTATATGAAAAAATTTTTTTTTAATTTTTTGGCGGGAAGTTCGAATTTTTAGAACAATTTTAAACTTTTAAATAACTCTGAAAAAAAAACTAAGACATCAGTTTTTACGAAAATCAATTATAATGTGTATTTTTGCACAATCTTTCACCCTGAATTTTTTCAAATTTTTAAAATTGGTGAAACGTACCTTTAAAAATAAAAAACCGCATTTTTTCGGTTTTTTTTTTTCGTTTTTTGATACAATTTTATACATATTTTTCAAAAAAGGTAACACCGTCACTAGAGTAGGTAAAAAAATGAAAAATAATTGGGGTTTGCTTAATAAAATTTTTTTGTAACGCCATCCATTTTCAAGATACAGGGCGTTGAAGAAAAAAAAATTTTACACATTTTTCACGATTTTGCCGAAACTACTGGCAACATTGCAATAAAATTTGGCAGGTTTTAACAGGTAGTTATTGTGAATTTTTTGACATACAATTAAGAGTTTTATATTCATCATTGGCGCGCATACGGGTAATGGTCTGAACTTTTTAAAGAAAAAAAGATGGTACGCCACTGACATATTTCAAATTAACAATCATTTTTGAATTCCTCGTTCCATTTGTGACAAAAAATCTATCCTCCCATTTTTTCATACGACGCGCCGTTTTGTTGCAAAAAATAAAATATCTTAACGCTTCCAAAGTATTCGAATTAATTTTTATAATGGATGTACGAGTTTATGTATGTAGATGTAGAAACTACTAGAAGTTCGAATGCTTTGTAAGGATTAAGATCTTTTATTTTTTGAATAAAAACGGCGCGTCGTATGAAAAAATAAGAAGATAGATTTTTTGTAACAAATTGAACGAGGAATTGAAAAACGATTGTTAATTTGAAATATGTCAGTGGCGTACTACCTTTATTCTTTAAAAAATTCAGACCATTACCCCTATGCGCGCCAATGATGAATATCAAATCCTTAATTGTATGTCAAAACATGCATAATAACTACCTCTTAAAACCCGCTAAGTTTTATTACAATGTTGTAACGATCCGAAATAAGTACATATACCTTTAATTTAAGAATATTTAATCCTCTTTTAATTCACACCGATTACTTGCATGACGTAATCATAATAATAAGTGGTCACCGCGAGTAAACTTTTTAAATTCAATTTTCAAACAAATTCCATAACGAAAGTCATATTTCTGATCATCCACCGACTAACTGTCACTGTCTAATAAATCATTTTAAAATTTACTTGTGCATATAATCTGGTTTCACACAATATTTTTGGTAAGTTTTCATTAAGTAATTTGGTAAGTCCATAAAAAAAAACGTTTGTCTTACGGTATAAATTGTTACAGGTTTTGGAATGTGAAAAAGTCACAAAAAGTCCTGACTTTTTGGCCAGATTTTGCGAGGTAGCGTATATTGTTAGGACGCTCTCGTTTTGATATGCCGTTAATTTGAGACCAATTCAATTTGAGACCGTCTAGTTTGAGGCCTGTACGAATAAAGTCAACCATATTTTGATTGTTTTACAATTGCTTATCCTGTTTGCTGAATTTCCACTACATACCCATTTGGAAAACTAAAGTAATAAATTTTATTTAATATTTCTCATCGATTCGGAATGTGACGACAGAATCCAGCTTATTTCCTGTTTTTTTTTTTGAAAATTGAATATTTAGTTTCTAAAGAATTTTGTTAGAATACTCTGCTACATAATATTATATTATTTCTTATTTGTGAAGACTAAGAAAGCTTTCCGGCGTCCAAAAATAAGTTAATTACATAGTAAATAATAATAATATCTTCTTTTTCGTTTTGATAAAGTTATAATTTTTTTTGTTATTTAATTGAACGATAAATATACCATACTCTAACGTTATTACCGTTGTTCACTATTCCTAGTTTTTTTTATACTTAATTCTATTCCAGATGATGAGGTGTATCTAGATGATATAGTAAAGGTAGTTAACCTCCTAATAAATATTTCATATATTTTTTTTGTGTAATCTGACTATGTATACCAAGTTTGTTTTGTGTGGTTTCCATGTTTCTCCTAGGTTAGCTGAAAGATATGGTGGCGCCCGCTGAAGATTGGAAAATAAGACCTGACACCGATCGTTGTACTAAAATATTTTTTTTTTATTTGATTTTCATAATTTGATCTGATAAACAGCATCACATCTCTAATAACATCCATAAGAATCCATCCCTATAATCTCTAGAGACTAGAGCTACCGTGGTATTTATATGTGTTAGCTGCCTCCCGTGTGTTTCTCATTTTTTTAATCATTTTATTTGAGTGAAATCTCACCATTCTATGAATCGACACTATAGTGTTGCTACAATGTTGCCAGTAGTTTCAGCAAAATCGTAAAAAATGTGTAAAATTTTGTTTTCTTCAACGCCCTGTATCTTGAAAACGGAAGGCGTTACAAAAAAATTTTATAAAGCAAACCCCAATTATTTTTTAGTTTTTTATCTATTCTAGTGACGGTGTTACCTTTTTTGAAAAATATGTATAAAATTGTATCAAAAAACGAAAAAAAAAACGAAAAAATGCGGTTTTTTTATTTTTAAAGGTACGTTTCACCAATTTTAAAAATCTGAAAAAATTCAAGGTGAAAGATTGTGCAAAAATACACGTTATAATTTATTTTCGTAAGAACGAGTGACTTAGTTTTTTTTCAGAGTTATTTAAAAGTTTAAAATTGTTCTAAAAATTCGAATTTCCCGCCAAAAAATAAAGAAAATTTTTTTTATATAGATCTTTTTGAAGCTTACAACTTTTTTAAATAAAGTTTTTGGCTAGCCCTTGATGCGGCTGAGATAAAAAATAAAAACCTAAAAAGCCTAATTAGGCTCTAGGGGGGTCACGTGACCACCTAGGGGGCTAAAAATTTCAGAAAGTGATTTCCTCTATATGTGCTAAAAAGTGGCCTATATGGAATTTAAATCGAGTTGGGGGCACTTTTCACCATCTTACCCGGCTAGGCCCTTTGTGAAATTTTGTAGTTTATAAACATTTAGAATAACTTTAAAAGTATTCTCCGTAGAAAAAATCATTTTGCATATTAGAAAAGCTGGTATTTTACACGAATTTTTAAAAATGTAGTTCAACTGGTGACTAGTCGTAGTCGTGGTAAGTGAAAGGGGAGCTGGGATCCGACTGTCCGACAAATGCACGAGTTCAAAAACTAAAAAAGCAACTTAAAACTAATATCATTTTCTATAACTCGGGATCTACTGAATATATTTTGATTGTTCTTTTTTTAATTTGTATGTAATTTTTCTGTACATTACAAATGTGCAATTTGTCTAGACATTTATTAATTAATAAACAGTCTAATTTATTTAAACAATTTTTGAAAAAATAATTTTTTCCCAAAAATCCATGATTTTAATCATTAAGTTTAAACAAATTAGACTGTTTATTAATTAATAAATTTATAAACAAATTGCATATTTGTAATGTACGTAGAAATTACATACAAATTAAAAAAAGAAAGATCAAAATCCGTTGAGTTGGTCCGGAGATACAGAAAATTATAATCGTTTGAAATTGCTTTTTCGGTATTTTAACTCGGTGGATTTGTAGGTAGGTTCCTCCTAGTAATCGTTTGCTGGTGCTGTGAAAGTGCTAGAGGGTGCTGTGAAAGTACAATGTTTGTACAATTTTTTTAAGAAAAAATACAAGTCCCATATTTATAAAATCGCATTAATGAGATTCCTTAATTATTATAAACAAATTAGCTGTGAACTAAAAAAAAAACATATGGCTAATTTTGTCCCAAATGAACCCAGGCTAAATTTCTTTATTTGAAACTTCGTGTTAAGATACTATTTTTGAATATATAAAAAGATTTTTTCTACGGGCAACATTTTTAAATTTTTTTCTATAAATGTTTATAAACTACAAAATTTCAAAAATTTTGCATTAGGGTTTTTGACTATATTAATTATTTTTTTATATATTTTTAATACATTTTGATACTATCACTCTTCTACTTTCATTTGGCATACTCAGAATTGCCCTATCTTCATTATTTTCTGTCTTATCTTATTGCAAATAAAGGTCTATGGAAAAAACAAATAGAATAACTCTTTACACTAATTAATGCATTGGTCTCAAGTTTTGAAGGTTTTTAAGTACGACAATACCCAACTTTGGGTAAAACACTAAATAAGTTCTAAGGTAGTTTTAGTAAAAGTTATTAACAAATATCGATTTTCATTTATTTTGCAGTTTGCGTAGCAACAAATTAAATTTTTAACTTTCAAAAATCGTCATTTTGAAGGTTTTTCAATGTTCTAAAAAACTGATTTTTGTAATTTTATGTCAACTATTCAGCTTTTGAATAGAGTGCAAAAAATCGAAAAAATCGCAATTTTTGCACTAAATTGTTAATAATTAAGAAACGGACGCGAACTCTAGACAGGAACAAGTAGATTTTCTTCCTATAGGTCTACAATAACTAAAAAAGTAGTCAGCTACCTGGATCTGTGAGTGTCCCGAGAAAATCCTTATTACTCTGGACTATAATAATTACTTACTAAATTAGTACTTTTTTCACAGTTAATAAAACCAATCTCCCTTAATTTTTTTGGTATTCTTTCAAATAAATTATGGTAACCGAATATATTAAGAATGTTTATTTTTGTTTAAGGGTATTGGAGATGGTGAATGATTGCATGGAGTATTGAAAATTATAAGTATATTATTTACATCATATTACTTAATAATAATTTATTCAAAATCACTACTACCCTTTAATGATTTCAACCAATTTCGAATACACTAATTAATATATTGTCCGTTATAATTTATATTGATTACACTGTTTAGCTACAATAAAGTCCCATACCAATACCAGTAATTCCGAATTATTATTATAGTACTTAATAATATATTGTAGCCATAAATAAATGTAAAATGTAAATGAATGTACATATCCTGCAAAAATGCAGTAACATTGTTAAATATTATATTGAAATAAAAGTTATACATGTCATAGGTTTGTTTTATTTGTTTGTTTTTATTTGATTTATTTGCTGTAAACCTGTTATTGTTTATGAATAATGCAGGCACCAAATTGATATGTGGCGCCTAGTCTTTTGGCAGAGCGTCCAAAAGTGTATGTTGAATTAAATTAACGAACAATATTGCTTTATTACACAAAAAATTTCCCTCATCACACTTTTTATTACGAAGAAAAAAACCAGAATAAAAGTCGAGAATGAACTAACATCGGAAGTAGAAATCAACTCGGGAATCAGATAAGGGGATAGCTTGAGCCCATTGCTTTTTAATTTAGTCATGGACAAAATCATAGAAAACATTAAAGGTACTGGAAAAGGACATAAGATGGCGGAAAAACAAATAAAAATCCTCTGTTATGCTGACGACGCAATCTTAATCTCCGATAACGAGGATAACCTACAGCGAATGGCACAAACTTTCAATACAGTAGCGAAGAACTACAACATGAAAATATCAACAGCCAAGACAAAATTCCTGGTAGTTTTAAGGGAACCAATAAGATGCAAATTAGTAATTAACAACAAATTAATTGAACAAGTCTCGATATTACAATATCTGGGAATCAAAATATGTAGTTATGGAGATGTTAAAGAGAGCGTCCGAAAGCAAGCAAATAAAGCCAATTACAATTGTCAGGATGTCTGAAGGATGTCATCTCGAGAAAGATATGAGGCTGGGAGGTAAAGTACGCATATATAAATCATGTGTAAGACCGATCATGACGTACGCGATAGAAACAAGATGTGACAGAAACGAAGAGGATACTGAGAACATCAGAAATGAGAACGCTGAGGTCAATAACTGGGAAAACACTGAGAGACAGAATACCGAACGACAGAATAAGAGTTCTCTGTAACATACAAGATATAGTACGGTGGGGAAGACAGAGACGACGAGAGCGGAATCAGCATGTGACGAGAATGGACAGCGAGAGAATAGCCCGTATAGCAAGGGATTCGAAGCCAACAGACAAGAGACCAATAGGAAGGCCCTTTAAAAGCTGGCGAGATAGCTGACAGTCAACATCACAGCTACGAATACAAGCTCAAAATCGGAAACAAAAAGCCAAGGGGCCTATTATAAGAAGAAGATGAAGAAGACTTTTTATTTAGTTGTTTCTGTCGAGTAGGACTTTTTTAATTCGGCAAATTTTTGGGAGGAAAGCGTTTCGTATATTCAGAGGTTTCCAAACTTTGGTGCGTCCAACGTAATATTTGTCCAATAATATTGCCATTTAATTCTAAAAAATATTTTTTTCAAACAATCCTTCAAAAATCAGCTGTGAGGGTATGACACTTTTAGGTCTGGATCCAGTGTACCAAAAAAAAGTTTATTAATAACAAGCTGAAAATTTTTTAATAGTCTGGGTGTCTAGTCGGACAAACTTTGATATATGGGAACACTGGAACAGGGGAAGTTTTAATTGTGGAACAGGTTAAAAATCTGGAACGTCAGACTACGAAAACGTCAGATGTATTTTGTCGGAGAGAACTTCCAATTGATTTGTTACCCTTTCATTAAAGTCTCATGCAAAAATCAGACTGCTATTACTAACCAACATGAGTCCTGTCATTTGACATTTTCTTCGGGTTCCACTCATTAAAATGACTAGTTGGTGATAAACACCAGTCTGATTTTTGCGTGAGAGTTTATTGAAAGGGCAATAAATCAATTGGAAGTTCTTTTCGACAAAATACATTTGACGTTTTCGTAGTCTGATGTTCCAAATTTTTAACCTGTTCCACCAATAAAACTTTTCCACTGTTCCCATATATCAAACTTTGTCCGACTAGATACCGTTAAGCTATTAACAAATTTTCAGCTTGCTATTAATCAACTTTTTTTTCTTATGCGGGATCCAGACCTATGTATGGAATATGGAGTCATAAATAATGCTTTTTTGCGGGATTATTTCATAAAAATACTAACAATTTAGTGGCAATATTTTCCGACAAATTTTTAAGGGTAGGTACACCAAAGTTTAGAATCTATATTTACGAAGCGCCCCTTCCCCCTCCCTATGCGAAATTAAAAAGTTGTCCGACTCCACATGAATAACTGCATAGAAGCAGTTTTAATTAATCTATTAAAAGAAGACTTAACAAATTTATCATACCTTTAATGCGCAAATTTTAAATGTGCCTTTCTCTTTAATCAACTCTATTTGTGAAATCGAGTCATCATCATTCTCTTTGCCTTATCCCTATGCGGGGTCGGCTTCCCTAATTGCATTTCTTTACATAATTCTAATTTGGGTCATATAAATGTTAATCTCCTTTACCAACATGTTGTGCCTTATCGTCTCCCCCAGGTCTTCTTTGGCCTTTCTCTCCTACTCCTTCCAGGAATCTGCACTTCAGCTATTCTTGGTATTGGGTGATTAACGTCTCGACGTCGAAAATGACCAAACCATCTTAACTTACGCTCTCAGGCTTCTTGGCTTCAGAGGCTGGCTGTGGCTTCGGTTTAGGCTGCTTTTCCTGTTGTTGGCTCTTCTCAAGGAGTTTTCGAGTTTTTTTCAGCTCTGTCAGCAGGTCGTCCAACCGGTTTGACATCTTCTTCATCTCTTCTCTTTGTTGGGTGATTTCGGCCCTTAGTCGCTCGTTTTCTTCTTCTCTCTTTGCGTTTTCTTTTGCGCATCCTTCATCTTTCTTTGCCATTTGATCGTCAAACTTGGCACTCATCTCTTTTAGCAGTTCTCGCATGACAGCTAGTTCTTCGCTCTTCTCATCTTCGCTCTCGGATTTGGCTGTCCGAGCTCTTTTGGTGGTGCCTCTGTCAGTCGCATCTACCTCGTCTTCATCCATGGTCTCTGCCTTAGTCTGCGGTTCACTTTTTTGGTCTTCAGTTTTTCCCCCTCTTTTCTTTGACTTCTTCTTCTTCGCTGATTTCCTGGGAACTTGAAATTCCCCGTCTTTCTGCGACCGCTGGTCATCAGTTGTTAAGTTGCCATCGCTTACATCGAGATGCTGAAAGAGATTAGAGCCCTCTTTTCGAGAGCTCTCATGTATCGGCGGGGAAGGCGCATTGAAACGGGGGGTGACCGAGATCTAACTCGAGACATCGGGGGTTGGGGACGGATTGACCTAATTTTGGTGAAGCCTTTTTGTCTGCCGACTGGCCCGACGCCAGCTAGACTTCAGGGTTGGCTCCCTGCACAAAGCGCGGTTGTTCACGTACCCAGACAGAACTAGGTATGGGATCCTCTTGATTTTCTAGTTCTACTGACCTAGGGGCCGGGGCTGCCCGATGTAGATTCCAAAGAACTACACCTTGCAGTGTCGATACCTTTACGGAGGCACAGTAGAAATCCCGTAACGGGCCCTCGTCGAGCCCGGTCCGGTTTTTGCCGCTAACCGATCTCTAGCTGTGGCGTCTCAGAGAATCAAATTCCCTAAGTTTCACGACATCCATTCGATCGGCCTTTGCCTCTCCTGCTCGCCTCAGAGAGTGAGAAGCGCTCAACTGCTGTCTTGCTTACATTCAAGACTGAACTGAAAAGTTCACAATCGAGCCACTCTTACTTCTTCGGCTGCTGTCGTTGCTTTCCGCTCCGCTGCTGGCACGTCTTGTTCCTACGGTGGCTGGCACTGTACTACTAACTAAATTTACTCAATTACTAACTAAAAAGACTACATCATCAACATACATTAGGCACAATGGAATGCTACCCTGTAGTTTCGCTGTTATCTGGTCCAAAACTAATGAGAATAAATAAGGACTAAACACCGAGACCTGAAATTTATTTGATTATCGGATATTTCGGCTTCTTCACGTATCCGCCTATCAATTACTCTCTCCCATATTTTCATGGTGTGGCTAAGTAACCTTATAGCCCTGTAGTTGGTACATTGTTGTATGTCTCCCTTGTTTTGTAGACAGGTACTAATATACTGCTTCTCCATTCGTCTGGCATTTGTCCAACTTCCATAATTCTATTAAATAGACCTGCTAGCCAACTTATTCCTGTCTCTCCCAATGCTCTCCATACTTCCCCAGGAATATCATCTGGTCCGACTGCTTTTCCGTTCTTTATTTTTTGAAGCGTTTGGACCACTTCCTCGTTTGTTATTCTAGTAACCATTGCTGTTACTGTTTCCGTTAACTCCACAGACTCTCTCTTAAATTCTTTATTTAACAAACTGTCAAAATACTTTCTCCATCTCTTTTTGACATCCTTTTCGTAAATTAGTATTTTATTATTTTCATCGTGAATACTTCTAAGCTGATCAAAATCTCTTACTTTCTTTGCTCTCTGTTTGGCTGGCTAGTAACAATTGCTGTTACTGTCTCCGTTAACTCCACAGGCTGTCTGTCAAATTCTTCATTTAATAAACTGTCAAAGTACTTTCTACATCTCTTTTTGACATCCTTTTCGTGAATTTGTATTTTATTATTTTCATCTTGGATACATCTAATCTGATTAAAATCTCTTGCTTTCTTTGCTCTCTGTTTGGATATTTTATATACCTTTGCTTCGCCTTCCCTGGTATCAAGTTGATCGTATAAGTTTGAATACGCTTCTGACTTAGCATTTGCTACTGCTACTTCCGCTTCCTTTTTTTTTCGACCATATAGTTTTGAAGATCTATGTCCGATCTGGTTTCTTGCCACATTTTATATAATTTTTTCTTTTTTTTATTGGTGTAATCGAGTATATACTTTAAATAAGAAATATCAAAACAAAATACTTTTACAGGCCCAACTAAAATTTTGAAAATAACATTTGTATATAATTGGTTGCAAATACTAATGAATTCAAGTATTTTTAAATTTTTTTACGTTCTTTGTGTTAGAAAATGAGATTCAGCGCAATTATAATCTATCACCCCCTCATCCTCCCTATACCACCAAAAGCGTAATATTTTCGTTTTATTTTTTTAGGTGTGTAGCAATTCAATCTAAATATTTTAAAAAATTGACACGTACAGTTCCGGCTTTTTCAAGATAAGCCTATTTTGTATAGACCCGGAGGTTAAGAGTATATACCTGAAAATGCAATATTTGCGAAAAAAAAATTTTATAGAGATGGCGCCAGGTCTTATTTTATTAGTTTGTATATTTATTTATCAATCACTAAATTTCTAATTTTGTCCAGAACATGTCGTAAGGTGGGCAACCTTTAAAAAGCCAAAATAAACTTGTTTTTTAGGGGTTTTTAGTGATCTTTTCCATTTTATAGACATCAAAATAGTTCTAATCAAGATTTTTCTATACCTTATACAGTTATTACATTCGTAGTACAAATAGTTTTTATCAAGATTTTTTTATAGCTTATACAGTTTTTTCATTCGCAGTACATAATATTACAAAGTAAACGAGTCCTGAATGACATTAAGAAAATGAAACCAACAGATCCAAATCCCTCAAAACTATAATTTTTCAAAGTGATTTTGCAGGGTGGATTAAATTATTTTTTACGATTGATACGATATAAAGTTTTATTTTATTTTTATTTTTTAGTTTCTAAAATGTTCTATGTGATTAAAAAATACCACTCAGCACAATTTTAACCGCCACCCGCTTCTCACTGTCCCAAAAAAGCTTATTTTTTCGTTTTCTATAAAAATTCTTCGAAGTTGTGTACATTCAACCTAAGGGAGACTATAAAAAATGAATGTTTTGTAAAAGCCTCAACTCTGCATAAGAATTTTCTGAAATTTTTAAATTGATTGAATCCCACCTAAAAAATATGGAAAACGAAAAAATCGGTTATTTCTGGATGCGAGTGGGGAGGGGTGGCGGGATAAAACTGCACTTTCTTTATTTTTTAATCACATGTGACTCATTTACAACTGCTGAGAATTCAAATAACTATCGTTCACTAAAGTAATGGAGATAAATATCGTCCAACCAATATCACATCAGATTGTTATTCGCTGCATTGCATATCCTCCGGCAGTGTCCGGGTCCGCAGGAATGTAGCAAAAGGAATGTAACCGACAAGGAATGTACGGAGATCGCAAAAGAAGTAAACGATAGGAAAGATAATAAAAAATATACGATAGGTAAAATCGGTAAACAAAAACTTATTTTCTAACAAACAGAAAAAATTTAGCATATTTGCGTTGAATATGTGATCCTTCTGGCATTAGAAAGTAGTTACCTAGAAGTTTTCGTAGTTTCGTTATTCTTATTTATCTAAAGTTATGTAAAATACAAGTCTCCTTCACAAATTTTCTTTGCCCTTTGTTGCTTGCTATCAACAAATTGGCCCCTCGAATATACGAACTTTGGATACTCTAATCTATGGAAGATTCCAAACGCATATTCAATACTGCTTCCCGTGGCAACTTAAAGTTTAAACTCCTCTAGTAGAGTTTTAAATTCTTTAAGGGTATGGCCTCAGCGGATATGGCAATAACGAGGAAGTTCGAGGGTTTCAGGAACGTCGAGTTTATATTTTTGTAATATTTTTCCAACATAAAATGATATAAATACCGCTCCATCATTATTTTCCCATAAATCACCTGCACCATTATTTTTGTGTCCTAAATACGTTACCTGCAGTCGCCAATAACACAAGCGGAAAAATCCTTTGTAATTAAAATTACTACAGACGCTTTTAGCAAACATTTTCACACGAATATATTGCCGCGAAGCAATTTCACAATTCGTTGTAAAATTTCACAGTAAAGCAATTTCACAAGTAAAATTTCAAAATTAGTTGCACTGACGAGTGTTGCGTTTCCATAAATCTTTGGTAGGAATTGGCATAAATAGAAGTTGCAAACTACTCCCTATAGTCTAAGTAATAAAACTTAAAATAGGACAAAACCTCACAATTTATACAGAATTGATCGACTTGCTTGAAAATTTGAGAATAAGTAGTGGATAGTCCAAGGATCAAAATCTATATCATGCCCAAAGGCGCTTTTACCATGGGGGTGGTTGCCACCCCATCTCGGGAGTAGAAATTTTTTATTATATTTTAATCGCAAAAGTTAGCAAAAACGTTCATTCTAAGCAAAACATGTTCTACACATTTTTTTGATAAAATTGATAGTTTTCGATTTATTCGCTATCGAAAGTGTTAGTTTTATATCGAAAAAATCAATGTTTTTAATAATTTTTCTGCTAATAACTCCAAAAGTTTTCGTTTTATCAAAACAACTTTACCTAACAAAAATGTACGTTTTGAAAAAATAAACAAAACTGTTTTTTAAATTTTTTTTACGACCAATAGTAATCGAGCTATACTTTATTATATGTTGGCTCTTCCTCGTCAAATGCTAAATATTGTAGTTTCAAAGTCAAAAGACGGGAAAACTACGCATTTTTCGAGGACAACTTGTTTAAACTAATTTAAAGTACTTAAAAATATCTATCACCAGAAATCAAAAAAAAGTCTCTAGCTCAAAAATTAAGTGACATAATGAAAATAATTTCAGTGCTTATTTTTTTCAGCGAAAAAGTGATCGCAAGCAACCCCCTAATCTCCACTCTAATTAAAATTAGTCAATATCCTTATTTGATATTTTTTATTTATATATTATTAATAGGTTCTAGAAGTTTGACCGGCTTAGAATGATTAGTTAAAAAAAATGGAGTTAAAAGCGAATAACAAATTTTTGTAGTTTGGAAAAATGACCTTTTCTTCAGAATAGCAATATTAGCATCAGAGATACAAAAAAATGTTTAAATATAAAGTAGTAGCTTATTTAATTCCCAAGAAACTGGTTTGCAAAAACTGTTTTACGACAAAAATTAAGTGAGCTATTGACAATTATTAAAATTTGTAATAACATGCGAAAACCGCCTTTACCAACCCTTTCAAAGTCACCTCTTTTTGTGATTGAGGAATTTAAAAAGATTTAACATTAATAGGCTAATACACCTTGTATAAACCTACAAAATTGTTTATTTACCAAACTAAAAATTGCGAGATGAAAAGCTTCGGTTCCTGGCCTACTATTACTTCGGTTGTTTCTTTCATTATTCTTACAATAGTAGTATCTCTTCAATAAAATTGGCAGCCCAGATTGTTAAAACTGTCACCTGTCACTATATGTATAATAAAAATTGCAATAACTTTGGTGGTATGTATAAAAGTTTAACGATAGACGAATACGATTATAATTTAGATTATAATATATTAATTATAATATAATAGTTTATAATAGGTTAATACGATTATACAGGGTGTAACGAAAATACAGGTCATAAATTTAATCACTTATTCTGGGACCAAAAATAGTTTGATTGAACCTAACTTACCTTAGTACAAATGTGTATATAAAAAAAGTTACAACCCTTTGAAGTTACAAAATGAAAATCGATTTTTTCCAATATATCGAAAACTATTAAAGATTTTTTATTGAAAATGGACACATGGCATTCTGATGACAGTAGCATCTTAAAAAAAAATTATAGTGAAATTTGGAAACCCTATAAAATTTTTATGGGGGTTTAGTTCCTTTAAACGTTTAAACCCCCCCTAACTTTTGTGTACGTTCCAATTAAATTATCATTGTAGTACCATTACTTAAACACAATATTTTTAAAACTTTTTTGGCTCTTAGTACTTTTTCAAAAAGTCAGTTTTTATCGAGATATTTTGAATATTTTTCAAATTCACCACATTTTGTATATGGTTAAGTACGATTATGGAGACTTGGTAAAAATATGAAAATTTATGTATGATTTACATTTTTAGGTATATTTTGAACCGTATTAAAATAGAAGCCATATCTCGATAAAAGTTGCCTTCTCGAAAAAATACAAAGAGGCATAAAAGTTTTAAAAACATTTTGTTTAACTAATGGTATCGCAGTTATAGTTTAATTGGAGCATACACAAACATTTGGGGGGTTTAAAGGAACAAAAACCCCATAAAATTTTTGTGTAAACATATTGAAAAAGAAGTCACAACTCGATAAAAACTGCCTACTCGAAAAAATACTAAGAGCCAAAAAAGTTTTCAAAATATTGAATTTAACTAATGGTACCACAATAATAATTTAATTGGAACGTACAGAAAAGTTTGGGGGGTTTAAGGGAACAAAACCCCCATAAAATTTTTATGGGGAGCACAAATTTCACTATAATTTTTCTGCCATAAGAATGCTTCTGCCATAAGAATGCCACATATCCATTTTTATTAAAAAATCTCTAATAGTTTTCGATATATTCTAAAAAATCAATTTTCATTTTGTAACTTCAAAGGGCTATAACTTTTTTTATGTGCATATTTGTACTAAGGTAAGTTAGGTTCATTCGAACTATTTTTGGTCCCAGAATATGTGATTTAATTTATGACCTGTATTTTTGTTACACCCTGTAATTTAACGATAGATTATAGTCAGCCTTTGAATGATGTGAATAGTCAAATTGCAGAACAGCCTGAAGGTCATGAAACGAACACTCCAGATAACCTAAGAACCCATTCTTAAAGTTCATTAATTTCGTCACGTTATTTGACAGATACATATACGGGACCAGATAGGTACAGATTAAATGATAATTCCATTCAGATACCCCTATAAATCAGTCATCAAACGTCAACATATTCATAAAAATCAAATACGTCTTTCATTTATTAGCTCAAACAAAAAAAAGTTAAGAGAATGCCAAAGAAAATACTTGTGTTGCCAGACATAATAGTCTAAGAGGCAGCGCTGAAAAATCTCTTTAAATTTACTAAAACTAAATTTTTCACAGTTGATTACTGTGGGTGTGTAAACATACTGCGGTCGGTCAAGCGAAACGTAGAATAGGGGTTACTGAGAGGGTATCAAAGTTGCTTTCCTACGAAGGTAAATAAATTCATTTACTAAGGCTGAAAATCAGTACACACATTCTAAATTGAATATAAATAAAAGTTATTAGAGTCGGTCAGCTGTATGACGGGACAGAGCCGGTCGGTCGGCCCCAGTGAATGTAGAGGATTATTCACTATATTTTGACCCCCTTGTAAACTGCTTTATTTACAGAATTAGAAAAAAATGTAAAATACAAAAGTTATTCGATTTTTCAATTATGATTTTTTCACATACGTATCGTATTAGTGACGTCATCCATTTGGTCGTGATGAGGTAATCGACTTTTTTTATTGGGAATATGGGTCGAGTGCTAGCTCATTTAAAATGTTATTCAATTCCCTATTCAGTAATATACACATTAACATGATTAAGTTTACAGGGTGTCCAAATTTTTTTTTAATTAAGTTAATTGTTTAATTAATAATTAAAAAACTTGGACACCCTGTATAAATAATGATCATAATGATTATAGTACTGTATAGAGAATTGATTAACCTTTCAAATGAGGTAGCACACGACTCCTATTCTCATTTAAAAAATAGTCGATTACGTCATCACGCCCAGATGGATGACGTCACTAGTACGATACTTATGTGAAAAATATCATAATTTGAAAATCGAATAACTTTTGTATTTTACATTTTTTTCTATTTCTGTAAATAAAGCAGTTTACAAGGGGGTCAAAATATAGTGAATAACCCTGTATATTCATTGGGGCTGACCGACCGGCTCTGTCCCGTCATACAGCTGACCGACTATAATAACTTTTATTTATATTCAATTTAGAATGTGTGTACTGATTTTCAGCCTTAGTAAATGAATTTAATTACCTTCGTAGGAAAGCAACTTTGATACCCTCTCAGCAACCCCTGTTCTACGTTTCGCTTGACCGACCGCAGTATGTTTCTCTACACAATCACAGTAATCAGCTGTGAAAAATTTAGCTTTAGTAAATTTAAAGATATTTTTCAGCGCTGCCTCTCCGTCTATTATAATGGGAATGACAGGGCAACAAAATAGAAAATTTAACCATTTCACATAAATTTGTACCATGCAAAATCAGCAAAAAGATTAGAGATAATATTGGTTAGGCCATCAAACTACATTCTTCCTACTTAATATGTTAGTTGTTATCCTTCTTCTTGTTCTTCTTCTTCTTCTTCGGCTTTTCTCAATATGAGTTCGCTATTTTCGTTCTCCATAACACTTTATTCTCCCAGTTATCTTATATATATTATAGCATTTCCTCTATAAGCTGTACATCTCATAGCAAGCCTTCCTCTCCGTCTTCTTCTCGGCGGACTCAGTCCATTATTATTTGCGGCTACCTGTATTGTGGCATTCACTCTACCTCAATTTTGTTCCAAATTTCCTCTATTCTTATTCTATCCTCTCTGGCGATTTTTAGACATCGATTCATGGAGAACAATTTTCTCTGTTCTTATTTTATTTCGTATTGTTGTTGTTGTCATTGGTCATATTTTCGCTCCATATACAGGGTGATTGATTAGTGTGAGGAAGCTCAGTATATCTGTTTTAGTAAAAATTACAAAAAAAAGTTATTGACAAAAATTGTAGGCAGCTTTAAACTCCACATTTTAAAATTAGCTACAATCTTACAGGTAGATGGTGGCAGACCAAACTTATGTTTTTTTAAATGGAACACCCTGTATTTTATTTTAAATTTGAAATCTGCTTCACTTTCACATCACAACAATGTAAAGTTTTATTATGTTATACCGGGTATTTAAAAAGTTATAACCAATATTACCTGAAAATCGTATCAAGTTTAACTCCCTGCATAATTAAAAAAGAGCATAGGAACATTGATCTATTGCAACCATAGTTTTTTAATAATTGTTAAAAATTATAAAACATATTGGTTTTCATAATATTCGTTAAATCAAATACAGAGTAAGTCAAAATGCAAGTACATTATTTTCTTGGTAATTTTAAATAGAACACCCTGTATTTTATATCACTGTCGAAAAGTACTAATATCGTACTTCAAATTTTATAAAGTACTCCCTATACCTAAAGTTATCAGTTTTCTAGATATTTTTATTTTTCCATCAAAGTATTAATTTGGTAGATATTTTAACGTTTACCAATAATTATTGTAAGTTGGCCATGATTGATTTGTCAGAAACTGACAGTTTGACATTATTGTTTATTACATAATTCAGTATTGGGGTACACCGTAAATTAGCAACAATTATTATTTAGTAATTCAGTAATTAGTTCAATTTAAATTAGCAATAATGAATTTTACTACTGATGAAATGGTAGATATGATCTGGATTTTGGGGGAATGCAATAAAAATTCATTACTATCAGCTAGAATTTATCAAGAACGGTTTCCAGATAGGCGGCAACCTAGACAAGATACATTTGAAAAATTGAAAGATCGATTTAACCGCACTAGTTCAGTGAATTATGAAAAACATGAACGAACAAAAACTAGTGTGACAGAGTAAAACGAAATGAGTGTGTTGATGGCAGTTACAGAAAACCCACACACAAGTATAAGGAGTATTTCCAATGAACAAGAACTTAGTTACTACTCTGTTCAAAACATTCTATCTAAAAACAAGATGCACCCTTATCCTATTCAAAAGCACCAAGAATTAAATAATGATGATTTTCAGAAACGAATAGTATTTTGTGAATGGGCCTTAGAAAAAATTATTGAGCAGAGAGATTTTTTTGATTATGTCCTATTTGGTGATGAAGCTACATTCCATCTAAACGGTTCTGTTAATAGGCATAACTTTCACTACTATTCAACAAGTAATCTATACCACATAGTAACACATAGTCAAACAAGATGGTCTCTAAATGTGTGGGAAGGTATCGTCGGTAATCATGTAGTAGGACCATATTTTCTTGAAGATAATTTAAATGGTGAGATTTATTTAGATTTTATCGTAAATCAGTTACCGATATTATTAGAAGAGGTTCCACTTAATATACGTGAACAAATGTGGTTTCTACATGACGGTGCTCCTGCGCACCACAACGAATTAGTACGTGGTGAACTTAATGATCAGTTTGGTGAAAGATGGATCGGAAGGGATGGACCGGTAAGGTGGCCCCCCAAGGTCACCAGAGTTCAATAAAATGGACTCATTTTTTTGGGGTTACGTTAAGAACGAAGTATATAAAATACCTCCACAACAAGAGATATTATGAAAAATAGAATCCGAATTGTATTTCAAAATATTTCTTTACAAATGCTTAGTAATGTAAGCAACTCTTTCAATGACCGCTTTCAAGTGTGCATAGATATTTTGCATGTTAGAAGATAAGTTAAAATTACTGTTGTTTTTTATTTTTTTTGTTGTTATTTTTCTTTAATTATCCGTCGGGTATTTTTTATAAATTTTATTTAAAATAAATTGTTTTCTTTTCTGTGTCGTTATTTCGTTACTGAATTAATAAACAATAATGTCAAACTGTCAGTTTCTGACAAATCAATCATGGTCAACTCACAATAATTATTGGTAAGCGTTAAAATATCTACCAAATTAATACTTTGATGGAAAAATAAAAATATCTAGAAAACTGATAACATTAGGTAAAGGAAGTACTTCATAAAATTTGAAGTACGATATTAGTACTTTTTGATAGTGATATAAAATACAGGGTGTTCTATTTAAAATTAGCAAGAAAATAATGTACTTGCATTTTGACTTACCCTGTATTTGATTTAACGAATATTATGAAAACGAATATGTTTTATAATTTTTAATAATTATTAAAAAACCATGGTTGCAATAGATTAATGTTGTTATACTCCTTTTTAATTATACAGGGAGTTAAACTTGATACGATTTTCAGGTAATATTGGCTATAACTTTTTAAGTACCAGGTATAACATAATAAAATTTACATTGTTGTGATGTGGAAGTGAAGCAGATTTCAAATTTAAAATAAAATACAGGGTGTTCCGTTTAAAAAAACATAAGTTTGGTCTGCCATCATCTTATGGAACACCCTGTAAGATTGTAACTAATTTTAAAATGTGGAGTTTAATGATGCCTACAATTTTTGTCAACAACTTTTTTTTGTAATTTTTACTATAACAGATCTACTGAGCTTCCTCACACTAATCAATCACCCTGTATACGCCAGTCAATGGGAGCAATAATAGGATATTACCTCCGAATTCTATCCTACGGCATGGATTTTAATCAAATTTTGGACCTAGCCTCTACTTATCTCCTAATTAAAAGTCTGCCCGATGCCGATGTGTGCTTTTATCTTGGGCGTGGTTCCCACCCCTTCTTAGGGGTGGAAAAATTTTTGATTAAAATTACCACGGAATTTGCTAGAGAACCTAATTCTAAGCAAAAACTGTTCTATAATTTTTTTGAAAAAAAAAAAAAAGATCAAATTATAGAGAGCATTTTTATATTTTCTTAAAAATCTTCCTTTTTCTCCATGTAACTTGAAAATGGTAAGAGATACAGTAATGAAAAATAAAAAAGAAATTTTGATCCGAAAAAGCCCTTCATTCTTGTATGGTATGTTTTTCCGTATCTCTTATCTTTTTCGAGTTACATGTAGGAAAAAGATGATTTTTAAGAAAATTTTAAAAATGCGCTCTATAATTTGATCTTATTTTTATCAAAAACCATTCATTTTAATCCAGTCCAACTTTTCAATCAAATAAATAACACTATAATAAAAAGTATTGTAGAAGGAAAACGATTTATAAAATTCTGATGGATGAGGGATAGGTACTTATCATTTCTTTTTAAAATACATTAGTCATCAAATATTTTGCAGAATATCTCGCTTAGTTTGAATATGATCGAATTCCGTATTGCTCATTTTAAAAGTCTTTTCAAGCACTACAAAAGTTATTAGTATCATTATACACCTGAAATCGACAGTTTGTCTGTTATTTCTAGTTGAATACACCGATTTGAACATGCAGCAAAAAACAAATTCTTCGTACCTACCATATCCCTCTTTGTATTTTAAGTAGAACATTTATGAAGGAACGAATTTCTTTGTTTTTTTATAACCTACAGAAATATTTTGTATAGTTTTTGAAGTTATACTTGTTTAGGCGCGATTGAGAGTAAAATTTCATAATACTGCGCGCATGCGCACACAGACAGTATGGCGTTTAGTTGCTAAATCTTTCAAGTTATGAATATATTAGTGTTTTTAGTAAATACATTTATTATAATTTTTGTGTGTTTGGATTTGTCTTCCTCAGGAGTAAGATGAGTATTATTAAAACATTTTATTGTATATTTATTATACATCACCCTGTCTGTTTGTTACCGTGAATTGTCATTAGGTACGTTCGAACCGATACAGACACAGTCTTCGTAGCGCATTTGGTATAGCATTCGGCCAGAGATCGAGAGGTCTTGAGTTCGAATCCGGAGCAATCCTATACTTTTTTTTTTATTTTTTTGAAAGCGGTAAACACAAAATTAGTTTGGTGTTTAAAAAAATTAAAACAAACTGTTTAAAGTATATTTATTTTTAAGAAATCATATAATTGAAGTATAACTTCTTACGTGCGTACAAAGTACACACACATTCTTTTTTTTTTGTTAGATGCATAGTTTTTAAGGTATTCACAAAAATCCGTCCGAAAAGCTGTCATTTTTTAATGAAAGTTGCCAATTTTCAACTACGAATAACTCAAAAAGTATTGAGCTTTCAAAAAATAATTATGGAACAGTTTTTGCTTAAAATTAGGTTCTGTAGCCTCTTCCGTGGCTATTTTAACAAAAACATTTTTCACCCCTGAGAAGGGGTGGGAACCACCCCCAAGATAAAAGCGCACATCGGCATAGGGTAGACTTTGTTTCTTAAGCTATTCCCTACTTACTGTGAAAATTTCAAGTAAATCGATGTAGTAGGATGGAATTCAGAGCCAAATATCCTCATTGACTCCCTAATAGGATAATATTCAGCACTGCTCTGAAACCTCTTTTTTGTTTTCTCTGGATAGAGTGTTGATTTCCCGATTGATTTCGAGGAAAAATATTTATGAGTAACAATTATGACAAGAAAATAACAAGATATCTTTTCAATAATAACTTTTCAAAAATACCAAAATATCTTTTCAATTTATTCACTCTCCTCGTTATTCAAACTGAAGATCAGGTCAAGCGTGTTGCTATTTTAAATGTTGACAGAGAACATTAAAAACTATACATATTTTATAATTATCTGGGTTATATAGGGTAATTTTAGTTATAAATGTAGAGGCGAAAACTTCAGAAGGCCCATAAACTGTCCATTTTTCTTGATTAAGCTCCGAAATCAGCTCAAATTGCAAACAACATATCTTACCCTTGAAAATAAACACCAACATCTAGAATCAAGTGGCCATTTATTAGCAGTTATGAGCTTTCCAGCTTTCTGGCGAAAAATAATTAGGCCTTCTTCATTCCCCGACGAAGTACAACTTTTGTTGTAATTGAATTTTCGTTTCGCATCCATCGACGCAGTTCCATTTTTCTTTTTGTTAGTGTGTGCGCTAGCGGACGAAGGATGGACACGGCCGAACATAAATCAACTCTTTGTTTGCTTGTTATTAGTTTAGTTTTGCAGGAATGCGTGCGGAATAGATTGGAGGGAGAATTAAAGTGTTTTACGACAGGGATGTTTTTATGTTTATAACATATTGTCGGGGAAGATAACAGAGAGTTGCGAATGTCAAACGAGGTTTGAAAAGGGTACAAAGGGGAAAATATTGCATTTACGTGGAATCTTAAAAAAATGATTTCGAATCTTTTTATTTACATTTATATTATTTTTCTACAGTGTTTTTGTTAGGCTGAGAACATTATAGCTTTTAATTTTTTTACTAAATATATTGTTAGGTTATAATATTCTCTTTTCTGTCATCTACATAAGATTCCCATTATTCTTTATTTGTTCTTTGTAACCCTACTTTATACCAGCTGTATTATTTGTTATTGCCAACTGTCTTAATATTTTCTTTTAGTCAAATTTTTTGCACTGCAAAACCTGCTCCCAGCAACCTGTTTTTTCCTTCAGTCTCAAAAATAACGCCATGCCCTTAACTTCCATTATTTCTTTTCCCATTTATTTAGTTTCCTGTAATTCCATAATATCTATTTTGTATTTCTTTATCTCTCTTGTAGTAAGGAGAAGGAAAAGGCATAAGGAAAAGAGGAAGATTGAGAACAAGCTAGAGGGAGGGAATTGAAAAAACTATAAGAAACAGAAATCCCTCCAGGTCTATGGCTAAACAGAGAAGAATGTCGGTTAGGATCGGAAGGCGTCAGAAAACGCTGTAAACCGACAGTGGTAGTAGTAGTGTATTTCTTTATTTCTTTGTTAACTTCTCTAAACACTTCCTCATAAAAGAACCCTCTATTGTTCCAGGTGGCTAGTATCATCTCGTTTGTGCATTTTCTCTTTTTAAGCTCCTCTATCAGCTTTGTGTTTTCCTCGTTTCTATTTCACGAAGGATGGACACGGCCGAACATAAATCAACTCTTTGTTTGCTTGTTATTATTTTAGTTTTGCAGGAATGCGTGCGGAATAGATTGGAGGCAGAATTAAAGTGTTTTACGACAGGGATGTTTTTATGTTTATAACATATTGTTGGGGATGATAACAGAGAGTTGCGAATGTCAAACTAGGTTTGAAAAGGGTACAAAGGGAAAAAAATGATTCCGAATCTTTTTATTTGCATCGTTGATTGGGAAGAATAGTATGATATTTCAAAAACATTAAGTTTACAGAAAAGACAATTAAAGATTGAGATGGGTTACGAGATCGGATTACTTAAGCAATCCAATGTTAAATATCCTTTTCATCAGAATAATTAAAACTTACAGTATTAACTGACAATATGGGTTTTACATCCAATCCATATACCACCCCCAACTCATATTTTTCATCCTCATTTTGAGTTATAATACTTTTCTTCATAAAAATTTTGTACTATTTCACAATTATAAGGTTATTAGGGACAATAAAACGGAACAGTTTAAATGTTTTATTAGAGTGTAAACAACAATGAATGAAAAAAATCGCAGTTATAGTACAATACCAATATAAAAAAACAAGAAATTTGCTATAAATAACCGCTACATTTTTTGTTTCTTTTCAAAAAAAGAGAGCAGGCCAGCTTTCTTTTTTTCACTTATTCCCACTTTTTCTTGTAAGTTTCTTTTAGAGTAACGTCACGTGCTGATGGAAGTCGTCGTTTGCTTTGAAGAACGTTTATGGTTTTAAATTCCTGTTCTTTGTACGACATTTTATATAGCAGGTGACTAGGATTTTATTTGGTACCTTTTAAAACGCATATTCCTGAGAGAGGGACTGATCCACCTTCTTCCGTCTTAAAAGAATCCTTCATGCCCATATCACTTGATAGTTGTTTTAGATCAAAAAAATTCTCATGACCCATTTCATGTACGTTGAATGGATTTCCATGCTTCTTTGCTTGTCTAACCAATGTTACATATTTATCTGGTACGTAAACGTTCTATAACACTCAGGGCCGGTTGTTCGAACGCTAATCAAAAATAATCATTGTCAAATATTTAATTACTGTCACAACTGTCAATGTCAACTTTGATTGGGTTGCTGAAAACATAATTATTGATTACAATTATGAAATTAGTTAATCAATTATGTTAATAATTGTTATGTTAATTGATTAACTAATCTCATAATTATAATCAATTATGTTTTCAGCCACTCAACCAAAGTTGACATTGATAGTTCTGTACCTCAGAACCAGACAAACGTAAGTCACGTTTAGCCAACTTTTCAGGAGAGAGCAAAAACTAAAAAAGTTACCTAATTGCTTAATTACAAAGCTGTCACTTTAATTTACCTCCAAACTATTGTTTGTATTATTAACAAATAAGTATCCTTTATTTATTTTTTGATTTTTTTTTACTAAATTATATCCCATTTTGTAAAAAGTGGACTTATGTTATTGTGGTTCCACACAAAACCCTACTGTAGGACTTACATTGGACTTACTTATCTAGGAAAAGGTGTTTAGAAATAAACTTCATGTGTTACTATTAAAAACATGTAATTATTATAAACAAACATAGATGAAAAACTAGCATTTATTCAATGTTTTTCAATTAATTTTGATTATTGTCAAAGAGGTAAGGAGAAAAAAAAATATTCAAGGGCAGTCGAGTCATCCTCAGGGAAGTTGCCTTCGTGTTCACCATGTGGAAGGTTTTTAAAGAAAGATTTGTATTCTTCAGGGATCCATTGCATCAGGTTCATAAAGTCGTAGTACCTACTTTTCATTGCTTATTTTCTTTTTGTGTGCCCGTATTTGTGGAATTGCCAATGGCATATTAACCGTTTTTTGCCTCCGATTTCTTTTCAGTTCAACACTTTTGAATGAATCTTCCTCAAAACTCGTTTTGTAGTATAGCTTACTCTCCCCTTTTCGAAGCTGTAACCACACTGCATTGGATATTAGAAATGGTTCGTTGTTTGTGTTCTTCTTCCTAGATATAAATGGGGCGTCTTTGCTCCTCAAGAAGAGAAAATCAAAGAAGTCTTTAATGCACATCTGTCTGACAACAAATGGATTTTTTTGAGCATGTAGCAATAAAGTTTGCCCAATCATTTGTAGTGAAAATGGTGTTAGTTTTTATTTGTTTTTTACCTCTCTCTATTATGCTGTATTTTCCATCAACCTCCATGTGGGTGTGTCCGGCCAATAAGAACTTGTGGTTGACTGTCTTTACAGGAACTTTTTCCAAGAGCCACAAATACATAAAAACCATATTCATATTTCTGTTTTGTCCACTGCAATTATCTGTCCAAATAGTCAGTACATCAGTAGGCTCATTATTAGTAATTTCTTTACTTGCCCATGTAAATAAGCAAGACGCTATTTCATTTCCTCCTCGACCCGCTGTAACTTCATTCCAGATCATGCACCAAGTTTTATCAGTTGTTGCATCATAAATAGTACTATTTAACGTCCAGAGTTTTCTTGAGTAAACAATTTTGGTGTTTTTTAAGTCTGGTGTTGGAAGGCACATTTGGAGATCTGACATAATCACTCTTGATCCTATGTTAGCACTTCTTTCAAGTTTGTCTTTTTTCTTTAACTCATATATCTTAATGAGGCTTCTTCGAGGTGTTTGTTTTTTTTTAATTTCAGTTCATTGAGTAGTTCATCATTTTTTTCACTTCTCATTTCACAATCTAGTCTATCACAAACAGCACATGTATCGTTGTCTGGTGAATGAAAAGACAAGTTGAAACCTTCATTGAAAATTTTAGAATAAATCCACTTTTTTTCTGGCTTAACTTGTTCTTTTTTACACTCTTCCTCATACAATGCGTACATTGTAGAAATGTTCAAGTGATTTCCCAAATATTTTCGTTGAGAACTTTCCCTGCTGTAGTGGCTTTCATACACAGGGAACTTTGAAATATGATTTTTGATTCGTTGTAGTCTATCTATAGGTATTTTATTACCTGGCATATGTTTTCCCCTAAGATCTGTAGTTACCAATCCAGATGCACTGGCCTTTTTTATGGCTACTCTCATGAAAGTTTCTGAAATTGAAAGTGTATTTAAGAAGAATATTTTGCAAATTACTTCCTCTTTTTTATGTAATTAAAAAAACGAATGACTTTCAGATTTGTTCTTTCTTGTCCCGTCTCTCTGACGTTGCCTATTAACTGGCTTAGTTCTTATACAAGACAATACAAACTGCCGTTTTGAGTCCCCGTTTCTTTTAGCATTCCAATATTCAGAGTGTATTTTTAATCTGTCTTCTTCTGTAAACCTCTGGTTACATTTTAGGCGACACTTATCATAACAAAGGGGTTTTATTGATATTTTTTAACAACCATATTTTTTGTGTTAATATATACCTTCTAAGCAAGTCTATTCTTCTTCCTTATATTTTTTTCCATTTTTCTTCATGTCTTACTCGCTTTTTGCCTTTTTCTTGACTCCCTAGGTTTGTATAATGCCATAATGTAGTTAGTGGAGTTACGTTTGTCTGGCTCTGATATGGGTAAGGACTTACGCTCTTATAACCTTGGCTAATTTGGAAAGTATAATTTTTAAAGGAGCCACGTTATTATGGCTCGATGTAGAATTAAATTTTATACACAAAACATCAAAAACCCGAAAATCACAATTTTTGGACTTACGTTCGTCTGACTCTAAGGTACAGAGTTGTCACAGTAATTAAATATTTGATAGTGATCATTGTTGATTAGCGTTCGAACAACCGGCCCTATATGTTCTATAAATTGAATGTTCTAATTATAGAATGAACGTGGTCTCCCTCGTTCTGAGTATGACCACTAATTAAAAATTTATGGGTGATGGACCTAATATTTTCCAGAATAGAAACTGCATAGATGTATAAAGCAAATACGGATCTTATTTTGTCCGAAATAGTTGTCGGTATAAAATACAACATCTACCATTTCAGTATTTTTGGCGTTCACAGACTGCAAATAATTCCAAACGCACGAACCCACTTCATTTGCACCTCTGTGAGCAAGACCTCCGTGCCATATAAAGCACATTGCTTCCGTACTTTTAAGCTCGTACAATGTTAAATTATACACACTTAGTTTTGATACATAATAAAAAGAAGACGAGTCCCCTTGTGGACATGGCAATGCTGCCTGCATATCATAAACAGCGTCAATTTTATCCAGATAATTTTTATCCATGTCCTTCTCTTTTCTTGCCAGTTCTCTGTCTTCAATATGGGTATTGTACTATTCCTGAAGTTCTTGTTTTTCTACCTCGGAGGCATTAGTAAAACCCTGGCAAAAATCACACTTATCTTTCTTTGGAATAAAACAAGATAAATTAAACTCTCCTTTGAATATATTGGAGTACATCAAATAGTTTACGTTAGGTTTCCCGAGTTTTTTACAACGCTGCTCATAATCTCTGTGCAGGTCGGCAATAGTTTTTCCTTCTTCAATGTAGGTATTCTTTCTTTGATTGAGATCGGCAGTAGTGGCTCTCCATTCGAGGAATATATCTAGAGAGAGTTGGTAGTGATGATATAGGTTTTCTGGTGGGTAGTTGTGGGAACTTTTAGGCAGTATCCTCTTGGTGAGAAGACATGTAAGACTTCCATTATAAGTGAATAACTCTAAATCCTGCTTTTACATAGCGGTTTTTTTAAATTTAGGCACAGGAATTTCTTCTTCAATTCCCGTATTAATATGTAAAAACATTTTCAATTTCTTTGCAAAACGAAAATGCAGCAGCTGCATAATACTCTGGTTAAATCGGAGAGTGCAGGAAGAGTCTATACCGGTTTCGGAGGTCTTTTCCCCCTCATCAGTAGTCCCATATCGTCTTGTCTCCGATTTCCCCAGGTGTCATACTTTGGGCCTTCCCGAATTTCAAAGAAAGAAATGTCACCGATGAACTAGGGCCATCTACCGAAAAACAAAGAAAGTTATCAATCGAAGTAGCAAAGAAAACGACAACAAATATCGTTTCCATACCACCAGATTTACAACAGGTGGAATACTTTTTTCGTTACACCTCCTGAGGTTTTCAAAATTTATAAATCATACAGGATGCCGAGGAAATTAAGGTGAGAGAATTTTAAATAATTCACAACTCATCTGCTCAGCGTGGTAAAAGCTCCAACAAGAAAGATTTCCTCCATTCTATTCCGCGCGCTTTCCTGCAAAACTAAACTAATAACAAAAAGATAATTATATTTTTTTATTAATTTCGTAGCAACATTCACACCCTGTAGAATTGTAGTAGTTTGACATCTAAAACTCTACTTACGTTCAAATGATTTTCAATATAGTCTAATATTGTTAAGAATCATTAGTATAGCTAAATTTTTAATTTTAGTATACAGGGTTGGTCGAAACTCGGAATGAGTATTTTCTGACTTTTCTTAAATGGGACACCCTGTATTTTAGTATTGCAATGAAATGATATTTTATTGGTACTTTTTTTATTATTTAAGCATTCCCTATACCTAACTGCTTTAATTTGTGTTTAATTGTTAATGGAACCAACAATCTTAACTACGTAGGTATTTTGATAGCTAAACCATTATTGGTAATTTAATTGCGTTAAAACACAAATTAAAGCAGTTAGGTATAGGGAATGCTTAAATAATAAAAAAAGTACCATAAAATATCATTTCATTGCAATACTAAAATACAGGGTGTCCCATTTAAGAAAAGTCAGAAAATACTCATTCCGAGTTTCGACCAACCCTGTATACTAAAATTAAAAATTTAGCTATACTAATGATTCTTAACAATATTAGACTATATTGAAAATCATTTGAACGTAAGTAGAGTTTTAGATGTCAAACTACTACAATTCTACAGGGTGTGAATATTGCTACGAAATTAATAAAAAAATATAATTATCTTTTTGTTATTAGTTTAGTTTTGCAGGAAAGCGCGCGGAATAGAATGGAGGAAATCTTTCTTGTTGGAGCTTTTACCACGCTGAGCAGATGAGTTGTGAATTATTTAAAATTCTCTCACCTTAATTTCCTCGGCATCTTGTATGATTTATAAATTTTGAAAACCTCAAGAAGTGTAACGAAAAAAGTATTCCACCTGTTGTAAATCTGGTGGTATGGAAACGATATTTGTTGTCGTTTTCTTTGCTACTTCGACTGATAACTTTCTTTGTTTTTCGGTAGATGGCCCTAGTTCATCGGTGACATTTCTTTCTTTGGAATTCGGGAAGGCCCAAAGTATGATACCTGGGGAAATCGGAGACAAGACGATATGGGACTACTGATGAGGGGGAAAAGACCTCCGAAACCGGTATAGACTCTTCCTGCACTCTCCGATTTAACCAGAGTATTATGCAGCTGCTGCATTTTCGTTTTGCAAAGAAATTGAAAATGTTTTTATATAAATACGGGAATTGAAGAAGAAATTCCTGTGCCTAAATTTAAAAAACCGCTATGTAAAAGCAGGATTTAGAGTTATTCACTTATAATGGAAGTCTTACATGTCTTCTCACCAAGAGGATACTGCCTAAAAGTTCCCACAACTACCCACCAGAAAACCCATATCATCACTATCAACTCTCTTTAGATATGAATACAATAATACATTTCCCTTCCATGATTCTCTTTAAGGTTCTTTCTTTATGAAAGGAAACCTGCCTCAGGAGAGTAACGAGGTATGAGCCCACAATATGTTTAACTACCTGCTTTCAACGTCGGCCAACATAAGTAGAGCCTACCAGAACTTCAGGTAAATGCGCTATTAAATCCCTTTGAAGTCCCTCCATTACAAAGGAACAACAAAAACTGTTTTTGAGATATTGAGGATGACTTCAAGAATCAGCACTGCGACTTTAAGTGGCCCCAACACTTAATTAGTTTCACTAAAGCAATCTACTCTTCAGGTTTATAAACTCTCTTTTCATTTTTATCTTTGCCTGTCTCCGTTGAAAACAAGCTTCCTGAAGACTAACATTATCTAAGCTTATTACAATACACAAAGCAATGAATAGGACAGGATTGATTTTATGTAATTTTTCAATTTCATCGTAGGATTCACGTCCTAGGTCAGCATATAGCTAAAGCCACCCTTAACTTGCTTACTTATTAGAGATGACAAAAAACGTGAAAGGGGTGTTTGGAAAGACCTAGAAACCTGTTTTTTGAGGTATGTCCTGAAAACACATTTTTTGTTAAATCAACCACTTAAGTATTCCTTTAAGAAGCTCTTGGACACAATCTTTCTGAGATACCTCCGGATAAATTTTAAGGGACACTCCGAGTTCATTTGCCGGCCATTACAAATTATATTCTGATTGTCCTATCACAAGTTTAGTGTCGTAACCACTAGATAATTTGAAAGATAATGCGAGAAAGGTGGCCATTTATAACGCTTAACGTGTAATCGAGAAATATTACATTCAACTTCGTACATTTAATTTATTAAAAACTTTGAAAAACTCCTGATACAAGAATAAAAACCGCTAAACGCCGTAAAAATGTGTGGACGACAAATAACAATATTAAAGCTACAAAAGAGCTGATATAAGTGTTACATAGCGCGAAAGGGTATTTTCATTCTTATGGAAAATAATATTCTAGTTTTATTTTGAAAGATTTTTCGATTATATTTGCTAAATTTGATAAATTTTTCAATTTATTTTATATAAAATGTACATAAACAGAAATAAGTTTTATTTAAAATTTTTCAGTATCAAGTTTGTCAAAAACGTCTAATTTAAAGTGTCTCACAGAATCACAATATATAAAATTTTAGCGTCGTCTAAGAAAGTTTACAACTTAAATCGTATAAAAACGAACTACAACTTATTTAAGTTTACAATCTTTGACCTCAGCAATATTTTTATTGTAAAACACAAGAGAAGCAGAAAAATTCGAGTGTTGATAAAACACGGACAGAGAAAGTATAAATCAACTGTTTTCACAGGCACTATTAAGTTTTCCGGATGAAAAGATGACGGATGATGATGTATTAGAAAATTCCTTAACACTTGCTTCTTGTCCGTCTTTTTTTGTATCTCAGAACGAATGCCAGCCAACTTGTTTTATGGTTTAAAATGGATTATACACAAACAATGGGCAGCGTTGCCAAAAGGATGTTTCATAAATTTTTAATTTAGCAGTGTCATTTGTTCTTGTCACCAGCAATGAAAGTGGCTGCCGAGTTTGAATGAGAAACTCTTGGCATACAGTTAATTTACACATTAATTCATATTTTTCATTTAGTGTTTTAATTTATACAGGGTGTAACAAAAATACAGGTCATAAATTAAATCTCATATTCTGGGACCAAAAATAGTTCAAATCAACCTAACTTACCTTTGTACAAATATGCACATAAAAAAAGTTACAGCCCTTTGAAGTTACAAAATGAAAATCGATTTTTTCGAATATACCGAAAACTATTGGAGATTATTTATTGAAAATGGACATGTGGCATTATTATGGCAGGGACATCTTAAAGAAAAATTATAGTGAAATTTGTTCACCCCATAAAAATTTTATGGGGATTTTGTTCCCTTAAGCCCCCAAACTTCTGTGTACGTCTCAATTAAATTATTATTGTGGTACCATTAGTTAAATTCAATATTTTTAAAACTTTTTTGCCTCTTAGTATTTTTTGGATAAGGCAGTTTTCTCGAGTTGAGGCTTATTTTTCAATATGTTTACATAAAAATTTTATGGGGGTTTGGTTCTTTTAAACCCCCCAAATATTTGTGTATGTTCCAATTAAAATATTACTGCGGTGCCATTAGTTTAACACAGTGTTTTTATTTTTTTTGCCTCTTTATATTTTTTCGAAAAGGCACCTTTTATCGAGATGTGACTTCTTTTTTAATATGGTTTAAAATATCCCTAAAAATGTAAATCATAAATAAATGTTTATATTATTACCAAGTCTCCATAATCGTAGTTAACCATAATATACAAAATTTGTATTTTTATTATGTGGTGGATTCGAAAAATATTCGAAATATCTCGATAAAAACTGACTTCTCGACAAAGTACTAAGAGGCAAAGAAGTTTTAAAAACATTGTGTTTAACTAATGGTACTACAATAATAATTTAATTGGAACGTACACAAAAGTTTGGGGGGTTTAAAGGAACAAAACCCCCATAAAATTTTTATCAGGTGTCCAAATTTCACTATAATTTTCTCTTAAGATGTACTGCCATAAAAATGCCACATGTCCATTTTCAATAAAAAATCTCCAATAGTTTTCGATACATTCGAAAAAATCGATTTTCATTTTGTAACTTAAAAGGGCTGTAACTTTTTTTATGTGCACATTTTTACAAAGGTGAGTTAGGTTCAATCGAATTATTTTTCGTCCCAGAATATGTGATTAAATTTATGACCTGTATTTTTGCTACACCCTGTATATTGTAAGTATATTTAAATTTTATCAAACTTTAGCAGAGGCAGGCATCTTGAAATTATAAGTTTATGAGAAGTAAAATATTTTTGACCTTAGAGAATTAGATGTGTTATTTAATTAAAAAAGGTAACTATCAGAATTTCTTAAAAATTTGATTATAAAAAAGGTAATATTAGAAAAAAAAAATATTTAAACCATTAATCTTGGCTGAAAAATCTACTAGGTCTGGATTCCGCATAAGAAAAAAAAGTTGATTAATAGCAAGGTAAAAATTGGTTAATAGCTTAACGGTGTCTAGTCGGACAAATTTTGATATATGGGAACACTGGAACAGAGGAAGTTTTAATGGTGGAACAGGTTAAAAATTTGGAACATCAGACTAAGGAAACGTTCCATATATTTTGTCGGCAAGAACTTCCAGTTGATTTGTTACCATTTCATTAAACTCTCATGCAAAAATCAGACTGCTATTACTAATTAACATGATTAAAGTAATTTGACATGTTCTTCGTGTTCCACTCATTAAAATGCCCAGTTGGTGATAAACGCCAGTCTGATTTTTGCATGAGAGTTTATTGAAATGGTAACAAAACAATTGGAAGTTCTGTCAGACAAAATACATGGAACGGTTTTGTAGTCTGACGTTCCATATTTTTAACCTGTCCCACAATTAAAAAAAGATAATACGACACAGTAGAAGTACGAAGAACGAATAACCAACAGACTAAACGAGGAACCAGAAACATTACAATCGGAAGAAAAGTGGGAAAGCATAATAAAGAAGTAGTTTTAAACATTAATTAAAGTTTATAGAAGGCAAAAAGCAAAATATTGGTGTGATAAGGAATGTCAAAAAAGAGCAGAACAAATTAGAAAAATAAGAATAAAATACCTAACAAATAATAGTGATATTAGCACACAATAATATAGAGAATTGAGGAGAAGGATGAAGAGAACATGCAGAAATAAAAAAAGAAAATACAATGAAGAAAAACTTCCAAAGAGAAGAGAAATTCCAAAAAAAGGAAATAAAATCCTTTTACACGGAAACAAGAAAAGTGGAAAAAGGATACCAGAACCCAAACCCATATATGGAAAATGAGAAAGTAATATTAATAAATGAACAAGGGGAAATAATGAGAAATTGGCAAACATACTTTACACAACTTCTAAACAAAAACGAAGAAGAAAGGGAAACCATCCAGGAAATTGAAGATCACCATGTAGTAATAGAAGCAGCTACGACGGAAGAAATATAAAATGAAATCTCTGGCTCTTCAATCCTGACCCCCCGGAGGGAGTGTAGTGGTCGACGTGATGTCGTATATTGTACGTCTCCAAAGTTCTCTGTCTCTGGTCATTTCTTTTAACTCATCTATATGTCTTTTGCATATTCCTGTAATTTGAGCGATCCATCTTGTTGGGGATCTTCCTCGTGATCTTCGGCCTTCCACCTTTCCTTGTATAATGAGTCTTTCCATGTTTTCTGTGTTTGCTCTCATAATATGTCCAAAGTATTTTAATTGTTTGAGATGGACTTTGCTGGAGAGTCGTTGGCTAACTTTTAGCTCTCTTAAAATTGAATTATTTGTTCTGTGGTCGGTCCAAGGAATTCGTAGCATTCGTCTCAAACAGAACATTTCAGTGGCGTCTATCTTTCTTCTTTCCGAATTTCTCAGAGTCCAAGACTCACATCCGTAGGTCAGTATTGGGAATATTAAGCAGTTGATCAACCTCATCTTTAACGCTCTTGAAATTTGACAGTTTTTGCTGTGGCGACTTTTGCTAGATCACATCTACGTTTTATTTCTTCCTGTAGTGACCCTGTGTTTGTGATTAGTTATCCCAGATATAAGTATGAGCTCACAACCTCAAACCGATCAATTGTGGTTATGTGTGGATGATTGTTGACCATATTGACCATTCACCATTACAATACCAGTTGCCTTTTTACACTTTAGTTCATTTATTATTGTTTCTATTTCAAATGAATTTGTAGGTAATAAAATCATTGAGTTTACTATCTGAACGGAGGAGTTTATTAGTTTGTCGAGGGAGGATAGTTAGGAGACTAGAAGAAACTACAGCGCGTATAATTTCCCAGAAAAAAAGTTGTGCGCAATTTTCTGAAACTGTGAGAGAAAATCTCATATAGCAACCACTACCGGGTTTTCGGTAAGTACCTAAAAAATAAGTACCGCGGTAGTTAGAGTGTTAAAATACGATTGTATCGAATATCTTGCAATTTCTGTATATTTTAATTTAATGACAGTCTTATAGTCTACATCTTAATAGCGATGAAAACGACGAAAACAATCCTATCGTTTTTCACGTTTTTCTTTCATTTTATGAACAAAGGAAACAATCAAAATTGCAAATATATGCAAATTCGAAAGTTCTTTTTCTTATTTTCACTTGTTAACAAACTTTTAATGGAAACATCTCATGTCTAGGCGAATTTCCATCTCACCTGACCCGATTCCGTCTTTTTTATCTTAAGAATTAATTGAAAATATTTTTGAGAGTCTCCTTGGGGAATAGATCCGGTAATGGAAAGTGTGTCAGTCTAATTTTCTTGATGGGATTTTCTCCGTTGTAATTCCACTTAGCTTTTTCAAGAAATTACATCACAATTAGTAGTTTACAGGGAAGATTGTCAGATGGATTTTTTAGAAGTTAATTCTGGAGAGGATAATAAACCATTTAAGCGATACTGGCAATTACCTTTTTAATTAGTTGTTTTGTACAGAGCCGTATTGTTTCTAGAATTAGAACTATGAATTATAAAATATTCTAAAGCTAGTTTTTTTATTTGGAGCTTCGTTTTATTCATCTTGAAGCGGTTAAATATTATTTTTAAATTTTTTATACATAGAGAAATAGTACGTATTAGATTTTTCGGGTACCATCTGTACCTGTTTGACCACCGTCAATCGCTCCTTCTTTAAGTACCGTCGCCCAATCGGAGGTTGAATACAGTCGAACCCGCTTATTGGAATAGCCTTCGTGCCAAGCAAAAATATTCTTATGACCGGGATATTCTAATAACCGATTATTGGTGGTTATCCGTAATAAGTGTACCGATTATACGTAATAATATTACATACTATTAGTCTGGGCTGATTATCGGAGAATAGGCCATTTTTGGGAAAAGTTATTTACCAGCAATTTTATTTCTGGAATCGAATCTTATTATTGTATGTATTAATAATATAGGTATGCAAAGTCCGCAGATAGTGTGCTACTTTTTTATAAACAAAATGGCGCCCGAAAATCGTGTTTTTTCAATTTTTTCTCTACAACTCCAAAGATTTTCACTTTACACCAAAAATATTCGAATAAAAATTCACCGCATTTAAATTCTGCATAGAGACGTGTTTTTTCCGATTTACTTTTACGAAAACTTTCCCCGGAAAAAGCGGGTTTTTCCAACAAAATCTTTAATTTTTAACTAAACTTTCAGATAAGTAATTGCTAATCAATAATTAAATAACTTAGTAATATAAAAGCCCTTTTCGTATAGATTATAATTCCAGAAGCCGATGGAAATTGAATGAACAGTTTAGCAACAATTGAATTGTCAATTAAAAATTTACGGTCGCTATAAAAACTACAATAATCATGATGCATAGGAATAACTACGATTTTTTCATAAATAGACATCATACCTATCTACTGTACCTTACAGAATTGAAATTGGACTATTTAAGCGGCCTCAGGAATATTTTAAAATTGTAGAGAATTTTTTGGCTTATAAACAAATAGAATATCTCGGGAAATATTAACCTAAATTAAATCGTAAAAACGGTATTCGAAAAACAGCGGCACGACGCTTCTTCTATAAGGAAAAACGTTTAATTATGATGAGCAGTTCCTGAGATACAACTAGTCAAAATTGACCGGAATTTACGGCAAAGATATAAACAATAGGATCATAATTTTTAAACCATCACCTTTTTTCTTTTGTCCTCTTTCTCCTACCAATTTTCATATCCTTAAAGCACTTATAACATGTATTATTATAATAAAAACTATCGATAATACGTGTGAAAATTGCCAAAAATAGCAAAATCCCAATCAAAAATTAGGTTGGAGAAAATGTAACCCTCAAAGTTCAAAATCGGTATACGTTAGAAAAATGCATTTTCTCGGCTTTCCATGGAGCAATTTCCTTCATTCTTTTTTTGTTTCCAAGTAACTCGAGTAGAGCCATCGAACTAATGCATTAGTAAATGTCAAACTTGCTTTTGTTTTGTTATAATAAATTAATTAATTTATTATAACACGAAATTTTAATTTGTTTAAATAAAAATTGTTTAAATAATTATACAGCTTTAAAATGAGAATATTTATGTTTTTAACTTTAAAATGTACACTTGTAGTAAGTTTATCTAAAAAAAAAGCCTACAACTGGAAAGAATATGTAGTTTTCTGTTCTTATAAATAAATTAATCTATTATAACAAAACAAAAGCAAGTTTGGCATTTAATAATGCATTAGTTCGATAGCTCTACTCGAGTTATTAGGGAATAAAAAAAGAATGAAGGAAATTGCTCCATGGGAAGCCGAGAAAATGCATTTTTTAACGTATACCGATTTTGAACTTTGAGGGTTACATTTTCTCCAACCTAATTTTTGATTGGAATTTTGCTATTTTTGGCAATTTTCACACGTATTATCGATAGTTTTTATTATAATAATATATGTTCTGAGCATTTTAAAGATATGAAAATTGGTGGAGAGAAAGAGGACAAAAATAAAAAGGTGATGGTTTGAAAATTTTTTTTCTTTTAGACGTTTTTTCTTTTAGAAGCGTCCGGTCGCTGCTTTTCGAATACCGTTTTTACAATTTAATTTAGTTTAATATTTCCTGAGGTATTCTATTTGTTTATAAGCCAAAAAATTCTCTATAATTTTATCATAGTTATTCTTATGCATCATGATTATTGTCGTTATTATAGCGACCGTAAATTTTTAATTCACAATTCAATTGTTGCTAAACTGTTCATTAAATTTCCATCGGTTTCTGGAATTATTATTTATACGAAAAGGGCTTTTACATTACCAAGTTATTTAATTATTTATTAACAATTACTTATCTAAAATTTTAGTTGAAAATTAAAGATTTTGTTGGAAAAACCCGCTTTTACCGGGGAAAGTTTTCTTCGAAGTGAATCGGGAAAAACACGTCTCTATGCAGAATTTAATTGCGGTGAATTTTTATTTGGGTGTTTTTGGTGTAGAGTTAAAATCTTTGGAGTTATAGAGCAAAAATTGAAAAAAACACGATTTTCGGGCGCCATTTTGTTTATAAAAAAAGTAGCACACTATCTGCGGACTTTGCATACCTATATTATTAATACATACAATATTAAGATTCGATTCCAGCAATAAAATTGCTGGTAAATAACTTTTCCTTGTATTTTGCTAATTAGCCCAGAGTATATGTTAATATGTATTGGAACCGTGCAAGTTCGGCAAAGCGACACCTATTTCTACGCTCTGCAACTTTATTCGCACTTTTAATTATATTGGCCAATTATATTAGTCCTGGTTACTGGATAATTTTTAAGGCCATAGTCCAAAAAAATAATAAGAAGAAAAAATAAGATTAAGCTTATGTCTTTAAAACGTAAACAATTGTATGTAGTAAATAAAATTAGTTATTAAAATGCAGTACTGCAAGCAAAATACAATTAATTAAATTTACCTTTATATAATAATTGCATATGATATCAATATTGTGGAGCAGCATATAATTTTTCTTCTTCAATGACAGTAGATATGAAATGTACGTCAATTTGACAATTTCAATTGACAATATGAATTATTTAAGAAAGTTGCAATATATCTCCGCTATTCGCACACGATCGTTTCTCAATTCCCTTCCAAGTACTTGCACACCGCGAATATGTATATGTATATGTATATGGTTTTAGGTCTTTTTATGTCAATAATAAAATAGCGTAGCGGATTTATTAAAAAACCAAATTACATTATATTATGTGGATGCATACAATATAATTAATATGAAATCTATGCAATATATAGATTATGTAAATATTTTCGTATTAAAATACATAATATACGTAATAATAAAAATTATTTATTTAGTCTTGAAAAATAATCGGTAATTGTAGTTTGTTTTTTTTTTGTTACATAAAATACATTATAAAAATTAAAAAATTTTATAACTTTACAAGCGATTAGGATGGGTTTCTTAAACTAGGTACTGTTTCTTAAAAACTTTATAACAGGCAACTGGGTGGCAATATGTATAGTTTGTAGACAAAGGAAATTATTTTAAGACTGAATTTGTCGGTAAACGATTGAGTTGGTACTCATAACAACGCAATAAAATATTGATTACCTATCTGACAAACCCAAATAATATAAATAAAACAGCACTACCTACAGGCCTTCGAAGCCCTTGGCGAGAAACCATAATACAAGACATAATTTAAATTTTTAGGAGATTCTAAATTGTCGGTAAAAATTTATTCGTTGACCTGAATAATAATCTAATAAGCGGTCTTGTTTTATTAATACGTATTCCAATAAACGGATAAATTTATTAAGTAGTAAATGGAAACCTTTCGGGACCTTGAATTTATATGCCATAAACCGGGATATTCCTATAACCGGTGCTTTCATAAGCGGGTTCGACTGTTTTATATTCACTATCTTTACTCTATCTACCACTGCTCTGAAGAGTTCTATAGAACTGCACTTAAGCCAGTCCCTTACATTTTTCTCCCATGTCACCCTCTTTCTTCCTTATCCTCCTGCGTCCTCCTCTTAATTACCTGTTTTATTAGCATTTCATTACTCTGCCCTTTCATTACCTATCCCCGATAGAAGAGAATTTAATGTAAAGGGGAGCAGATCTATTCATCACCGGAGATCAGATCTAGAAGTTAGGAAGTCTCACTAAAATATCAGTAATCACTGTAATCAGTATAGACGAAGCAACGAAGCACTAAAAAGCCCAAAACCTAGGAATTTTGTGCAGTAAGACGAATCGTCATTCAACTTTTTGCATTCAATTCAAAAGAGTGTCAGGTAATTTTGTGAACTAAATTGATCTCCGGCAAAAAATTTTGTGCATGAGAAAATGCATTTTTAAAGTGCATCTCGATGAGATGGAAAATAAAAAATTTAGAACTCAGGAAATATTGACGGAAATGAGTTCGATTTTTATATTTGGGGGTTTTGGAGGTAAGTAAAAACAAATTTCATGACGGCGATGGTCTCCGAGGTACCTGGTGTCCAGGGTGGAGCTCGTCTCCTGGGACGACGAATAATTCGCGGGACGATCTAATAATTCGCAAAGTGAAGATTAAATCGAAAAACTGAAAAACACGCCTTTAATATTTTTAAAAAATCTATCGAATGACACTAAAGACGACCCCCCACCCCATGCCCTGGAGGTGGGGTGGGGGTAACTTTAAAATCTTAAAACGGAAACGCCCATTTTTTATTACAGATTTGGATTGCTTACGTAAAATAAGCAACTTTTATTCAAGAAATTTTTTCGAATTGTGGATAGATGGCGCCATAATCGAAAAAAAAAAACGATTTATCATGATACCATAGGTAAATTATAGAAACGGTCTAATATCTCGGGAAATACACTTTCAAATAAAAAACCAAAAAATAGGTATTTAATATTTTTCAAGAACCTATCGAATAACATCAAACGTGACTCTCCACTCCACCCCATGGAGGTGGGGTGGGGGTTAACTTTAAAATCTTAAATAGGAATCCCCATGTTTTATTGCAGATTTGGATTCCTCATGAAAAAATAAGTAATATTTATTCGAAATATTTTTTAGAATTTTTAATAGATCGCGCTAATAGTGTTTTTTCGATTATAGCGCCATCTATCCATAATTCGAAAAAAAGGTCTCGAATAAAGTTTACTTATTTTTACGTAAGCAATCCAAATATGCAATAAAAAGAGAAAAATCAAAGAAGCGGCTCTAATTATGCTAAACGAAACCAATTGTGTCGCAAATTCCTCGGTGGAATGCAGTAGGATGTGGATACCCATACTGAAAGAGGAAGTCAATAGAAAGAAAATACCACAATTAGTAAGTCAATAGTCGAGTTAGTACATATTTTACATTTTAATATTACTTATATATCCATGTATTATTGATATTATTTATAATTTAAACAAAATTATAGTAAAGTCAGAATTTGGTATTAATTTTGAGAGTAATTTAAATGTAAGACCAAATACTTACGATGTCGGGATAGTATCACGAGGTTTTTCCTGGTTTTCCCTCGTGATTTACTATGAGATCTCTAACGCGAGAATTTTAATGTCACCGTTGCATGTGATTGTCTTTTTAAAGACAGATCACATGCCATGATTTTTTTGTGACGGATATTCTTGAGTTGGGGTTGATTTCATGTAATCGAATGAACTATTTTTCAGTAAAGTCGTCCCAGGAACGCAACTCATAAATATTGGCAATATCATTTTAAAGTCTTCTACTTTAAAATGTATCATATGTATCTGAATTGCCGATATAAATGAGTCAAATTAAATAAATTATTAGAAGAATTTTTTTTACTAAGCAACAACATTTTTGTTTATGTTAGTAGTATTTTGTATTTTGACAACGGCACCCGATTTGGGCGTCGAAACGTTAATAAAAATCATTTTTTAATAATATTGTGGCTTATTTCCCATTATAAACAGTTAAAATTGTAAAAATTCCACATGAAAATAGCTTCAGAACAACAAAAAAAAATGGGGGCTAAGATTTTAAAGTTGCACCCCACCCCACCTCCGGGGGCTGGAGTGAAGGGTTGTGTTTTATGTTACTTGATAGGTTCTTAAAAATATAAAAGACTATATAATAGGTTTTCTATTTGGCAGTGCATTTCTCGAGATATTAGACCGTTTCTAAAATTTACCTATGGTATCACGAAAAAAATCGTTTTTTCCGATTATGGCGCCATCTATCCACACTTCTAAAAAATGTCTCCAGTAAGAGTTGCTTACTTTTACGTAAGCAATCCAAATCTGCAATGCAAGTAAGCAATTTGATTTAACCCGACCTGTGGGAATGTCCACCCTCTCGAAAGAGTACATTCGGGTGTAACAATTCATTGGGGCGAGGTGTTTTGACCCGAGTATATACAGGGATCACCCCACCTCGCTCCAATGCCCCAGGCCATCCCTTTCCCCCCATAGCACGCTGATGCGCGATGAGGGCACAACTATCGTAGCCAAATGCTCTTCACAATGGAATCCTGGGTAATAAGATTCCATTGTGGTACCCTAATCGAATGCAATAGACTAGGCCAGCGTGATGCGCTCTATGCCTTTATCCTCTTTCTTACTTATTCGCGGAACTAAAAATTGCTTGTTTGGGCCCCGAGTCATCGTGCTGAGCCCTAGTGGGCTCCGCCCGATGACTCGTTGCTCGAGTTTGTATGTGTTTTATGGTTTTTTTTTTATAATTTTTTTGGGGGCTTTCGCCATTTTTTATTTTATTTATATTTTTTTGGGGGCTTATGCCCTTCTGTAATTTTCTAAAATTCACTTACCTTAGAGGCGGTCGTGGTACTTGATCTTCGTATGTAACGCTGTCTTCGGCACTTGTTTTCGAGCTACGAACTCACTACTATCACTTATCACTTTTGTACTCTTATCCCACTATTTGTTGCTTCGGACGTCTGTGCTTCCATCGGTGGAACTCATCATACCTTAGCGTCTCTCGCAGTATGTAATTTGGGTGGTGCTCCAGTTCCGCGAATTTGGTCCTTGCCTTATCTGTCATGATTTCGGTGACTCTCACCTGTTGGAGTTCTCTGAACAGGAATCTTTCAGCTACATATCTTGGGACTCTGGCGGCCTCCCTCAAGCTGTTGTTGTGGGCTGCTTGGATCTTCTTCTTGTGTGTGTTACTTACGTGTCCCCATGCGAGAGACGCGTATGTTAATACCGGTAGGATTATACTATTGATCAGTCTTAACCTTGTTTTCAGTCTAAGTTTGCTTTTCCTGCCTGTGAGTCCTCTTAGTGTTGCTTTTGCTATGTTGGCCTTCCGGACTGTGGCTTCTACATGTTTTTGGAAGGTTAATCCTTTGTCCATGGTGACTCCTAGGTATTTAGCTTCGTTTTTCCACTCGATGGGTCTGTTCTGCACCGTCAGCTGTTCCTCTGGCTGTTGTCTTCCTTTCTTGTATAGAACCGCTTGCGTTTTATCTGAGTTGATGGCTATCTTCCATTTTATACTCCATTCTTCTATTTCTTCTAACGCTGTTTGCAGGTTGGTCACTGCTATATCTACATTTCTATGTTTGGCCGCTATCGCTGTGTCGTCGGCGTAGAGGCTCATGAGGGTACCTGGTGTTCTAGGTACATCAGCGGTGTATATCTTGTACAGCAGGGGTGACAGGACCGCTCCCTGGGGTACTCCAGCTTCCGGGTTTCCGAGCTCGGACAGGACTTGTCCTATCCGAATCCTGAAAGTCCGGCCGCCCAAGTACGACGAGATTAGTCTCGTCATCGCCCCGCTGTACCCGTAAACCCGCATTTTGTATAAGAGCCCCTTGTGCCAGACTCTATCGAACGCTTTACTTACGTCCAGGAACGCTGCTCCAGTGTACTGCTTGTCGTTGAATCCAGCTGCTATGTACTCGGTTAGTCTGAGTACTTGTAGCTCGCTGGAGTGCTCTGCTCTGAATCCGAATTGAGCTTCTGGGATGATATTTAGCCTGTTCGTTTCCGCTTGCAGTCTGCTTAGAATGATTCTTTCCACTATCTTTCTGATCGCTGGAAGTAAGCTAATTGGCCTGTAGTTCTGCGGGAATGTGTGGTTCTTGCCAGGTTTTGGGATCATGATGACATGGGCCTCTTTCCATCTGTTTGGGAATATCTTGTATCTTAGTATCGCGTTCACTATGTTTGTGAAGTACACTATAGCTTCTCTGGGCAAATATTTTAGGGCTCTGTTTGTTATTTCGTCTAAGCCAGGCGCTTTTCTCGGCGAATTGTTTTTGATATGTTTGTTGATTTCTTCCGGTGATGTTGGGGGAATGAAGTCCTCTGGTCCTTCTTCTTGTTCTTCAACTTCTTCCAGGAAGTCGTCGTCTTCGTCTTGGTGGAAGTTTAGGTCGCATTCTCTTTCGAGTGTAGCCCTCATCGCCTCTGCTTTATCCTCTATGGTGTATACCATACCGTGTCTTCCATGTAGTGGTGGGATGGGTTTTCTGTCGCTTCTCAACATTTTCTGGAGTTTCCAAACATTTTTCATGTTTGAGTCTTGTTCTTCCGTCTCTTGTACAAAGTTGTCCCATTTTTCGCTACGGTGGAGTTGTAGCGCCGTTTTGACCTCTCTGTTTAAAATATTTGCCCAGAATTTGTCTACTCGACTTCTTGTTCTTCTTGCTGTTTGTTTTGCTCTATTTTTTTCCCTTATCAAATCTTGTGTTTCTTGTGGAATATCTTTGAACCTTCCCATGTAGATCTCGACTTCTTCCTCTGTTGTGCTGCTTCTGATTGCCTCTTGTATGATGTTTTCGAGCTCTAGGACTTTTCCTTCTATTTCTTCTGGATTGTTTATCACTGGCACTATATTTATTCCTTCACTTACTAGTCTTTTGTAGTTTGTCCACTTTATTTTCTTTTTTGTTCTCTTTGGTGGGTTTGTCTCTTCCCATGTTCCGATCTCTAGTAGGATGGGGTGGTGGTCAGTTGATCCTTCGTCCAGCGTAATTAATTCTGATTGCAGTCCTAGGTTTTTGGCCACAACTATGTCGATATGGGTTGGAAGTCCATTTCCTGGGTAGTGAGTAGGTTCTTCTGGGCCCATTGCTATTGTGTCTTCATTGTTTTCTATGTATCTATTTAGTAGTCGTCCGTTTCTGTTCGTAGCTCTGTCATTCCAGATGGGGGATCTTGCATTCAGGTCTCCTATTATGATGGATGATTCGGCGATGTTTAGGAACGCATCTAGGTCATCGTCCATTAAAGGGTCTTGTGGTCTTACGTAAGCTGATGTGATTCTGACTGCTCCTTGCCTCATTTTCACTTCTACTGTTGTAGCCTCCATGTTGACCAGTGGTGGAGTCGTGAAACTGGTGTGTCTGATTCCCTTTTTTACTAAGATGGCCGTTCCTCCTGATCTTCTGGTGTGGTCGTTCCTGTAAACATCGTATCCAGGGAATTTTAAGTTAAAGTTGTTAGTTAACTTGGTTTCCTGGATTGCTACGATGTCCATCTCGTATCTACTTGCGATTTCATCCATGATGTTCTGGTTTGTTGATATTCCTCCTGGATTCCAGGAGCCTATCCTCAAGTATCTCCTGTCTGTCAGCATTACTTCTGTGCCTCCCTGGTGCTTAATATGACCTCTTTGACTACCCTAGTCACTATTCTGACTAAGTAGTCCTCGTCAGGGATCGCTGTTTGTTGTTGTTGTGCGTTCTGCGCGGCCTGGGCGTAGGATATCCCGGTGGCTTGCGGTCTTCTTGCTTGTGGCTGTTGTTGTGGCCTCCTTGGTGGGGGTCTTCCCCATGTAGGGCACTTGGGGCATCATCTGTAGCTGGCCGGGTGGCTGCCTTGACAATTGGCACAAGTGGCTTTGACTTCTCTGGCCCTCTTGCATTGTTTCGTGGGGTGGTCCTCACCGCATTTGACGCACCTAGGGTCCTTGTGGCACGCGTTCTGGGCGTGGTGGTATCCCTGGCAGTTGAAGCACTGCGTTGGTCCTGTCGATTTTCGAAGGTCTTCTACCACGACCTTTATATGGCACAAGTTGGTGATGCACCTCGCCGCCTCGACGTCCTCCTTGTTCAGGGTTATGACGAACATTGGAAGTTGTCGTCTTGGACCTGATCTCGTCGACATGTTTTTTGCAGCTTGGCAGTCGATGTTGTACTGCTCTGCTATGTCGTTTTTGATATCCGCTTCTGTCGTGTTGGTGGGTAGCCCTCTTATTACCATTTTTGGCTTGACTTCCTCTTCGAATGGGAAGGCTATCCACTGGAGTCTCCTGTCTTTCAGTGACTTTGCATATTCTTCGATGATATGCGTCATCTTTCTGTAGTCATCTGGGCTATTCGCCTGGATGAGGGTTTCTCGTCCGCTCCTGAAGATCCTGTTGGTAGTGATCACCTTTTGTGATTGGGCTATTTTGAGGATAGCCCCTGTTTCACTCACGCTCTGTAATTTTATTACAGGCGGTTTTCTTGTGCGGGTTACCTGTTGTTCAGGCAACGCGGTGTTTTCTTCTTCCTGATTTGTCTCCATGTTCGTCTCTGTAACACTGGGGTGCCGTACGGCAGGCGCATCTCCACCTGTGCCTGTAGTTGGGTGGATGGGGGGTGATCCTCGGGGCAGATTATAGGAATCCTGTGCTTTTGGTGAAGCGGCACTCATGGCGGATTTGGCTTTATCTTCTCATGTTCTCTTCTCGTCTTCTGGGAGTGGTGGGAATTCCTCTCTGTTCTGTGGAGTTTGGCCTCTGATTTTTTGGATCCTTTCGCCCGCTGACGGCTTTTTGGCTTCAGGGATCGACTGCTGAGTTTCAGAAACTGGCTTCTGTTGGGTTTCAGCGATTGACCTCTGCTGAGTAGTGTCAGCAACTGGCTGGGAAACTACTGGAATTTGGCTCCGTGCGTGTGCGAGGAGGTCCTCGAAGAATATTCTTTGGGCTGTCAATTCTCCCCTCAATTGTTTTATCTCTTCAGACATCCTGGTCATCTCGGTATTCATTCCGTTTATTACACTCATTTGTTGGTCTCTCTGTGCCGTCACTTCGTCCAGGAGTTTTCTCAAATCGCCGTCTTGGTTCGTCTTTGTTATTTTCTCCGACATAACCTCTGCCTCACCGTCGCTTTCTTTTCCACGCTTGGTGGTACCTCTGTTGGTTTCTTCTATCTCGTCTTCCATGGGCTCCTCTTTTTTCTTCTCTTCTTTCCTCGTTTCTTCCTCGCTCTTTTTCTTCTTTTCCCTCTTCTTCCTCCTGTCGCTGCTCTTAGGCTGTTTGAAGCCGTCTTTCTCGTCCATGGATGAGGATGAGTACCCCTCGTTATCAGTCTGCAGGTGCTGAAACAGGTTAGAGCCCACTTTGCGTGGGCTCTCATTAATTGGCGGGGGTTGCGCCATGGATCGGGGCGGTGATCGAGACTTAGCTCGATCAATTGGTTGGGGGCGAACGGTCCTAATTTTGGATGAAGCCCTTTTATCTACCGATTGGCCCGACACCACATCGATTTCAGGGTTGGCTCCCTGCACAATTACGCGGTTGTTCACGTACCCAGACAGAACTGAGTACGGGTTCCACTTGAGTTTCTCGATCTACTGACCTAGGGGCCGGGGCTGCATCGATGTAGATTCACAAAAGCTACACCCTGCAGTGTCGAGGTGCAGTGTTTTAAACTACACCCTTCCCTTACGGAGGCACAGTAGATATCCCGTAGCGGGCTCCCGTCCAGCCCGCTTTGCTTCTTCTGCTAACCGATCTCTAGCTGCGGCGTCTCAGAGAATCCAATAAAATCAAATTCCCTAAGTTTCACCACATCCAGTCGATCGGCCTTTGCCTCTCCTTCTTGCCTAAGGCTTAGAAGTGCACGATTTTGCTATCACGCTTACATTCGTGATGGAATGAAAATTCCTGCTAGTCGTACAACCTCTTTCACCGTTGGCTCCTCGTCGTCTTCTCGCCTCGGAGAGTGAAAACGCTCAAGTGTTACCTCGCTTACATTCAAGGTAGGACTAAAAAGTCCCCAGCCGAGCAATCCCCACTACTCGTTGGCTTCTCTTCGCTGCTTCTCTGCTCCGCTCCGCTCGCACGCGTGTTACCAGTCCAGTGGTCGGCACTAGACTTTCTGAACTGATGAAACTCCCAAATCTGCAATAACAAATGGGGTTTCTATTTAAGATTTTAAAGTTACCCCCACCTCACCTCCAGGAGGTGGAGTGGGATTGTCGTGTTTAGTGTCATTCGATAGATTTTAAAAAAATATTGAACACGTTTTTTTAAGTCTTCGATCCAATCTTCATTTCGCGAATTATTCGATCGTCCCGCGAATTATTCGGTCGTCCCAGGCGACGAGTTCCCCCTGGGCACCAGGTACCTCGGAGACCATCGCCATCATGAAACTCGTGTTCAGTGACCTCCAAAAGCCCCAAGTGTAAACATTTAACTCATTTCCGTCAATATTTCCTGAGTCCTAAATGTTTTATTTTCCATCTCTTCGAGATGCACTTTAGAGATACTTTTTCTCATGCGCAAAAATTTTTGTCGGAGATCAATTTAGTTCAAAAAATTGCCTGACAAACTCTGACGAATCGAATGCAAAAAGTTGCATTACTGCACAAAATTCCTAGGTTTAATGCTTCGTTGCCTCGTCTAGTAGACCTTAAAGTAAATACAGTTGGTATTTAGGAAAAAATTAAAAGTAATCAAAGTATGAAACAAAATCAGACCTTAAGTTTTTCCACACAATTTTTTAAAGTTAGGAGAAGGTACAATCCTTTCATTCACCACCGAATAATGCCATAAAGGCAAAACAAATTTGTTACCGGAATAATAACAAACTAGGTCTGGATCCCGCGTATGAAAAAAAAGTTGATTAATAGCAAGCTGAAAATTTGTTAATAGCTTAAGGGTGTCTAGTCGGACAAACTTTGATATATGCGAACACTGGAACAGGGGAAGATTTAATTGTGGCACAGGTTAAAAATTTGGTACGGTCAGACCACGAAAACGGCACATGTATTTTGTCCGACAGAACAGACTTAAACTCACCGAACAGAGATTAAACTCTCATGCAAAAATGAGACTGCTATTTATCACCAAATGGGCGTTTTAATGTGTGGAACATGTAGAATATGTCAAATGACAGGAATTATGACAGGTGATAAATAGCAGTCTGATTTTGCATGAGAGTTTAATCTCTGTTCAAAGAGTTTAAGTCTGTTTTGTCGGACAAAATAAATGTGCCGTTTTCGTGGTCTGAACGTTCCAAATTTTTAACCTGTTCCACAACTAAAACTGCCCCTTGTCCAGTGTTCCCATATATCAAAGTTTATCCGACTAGACACACTTAAGCTATTAACACATTTTCAGCTTGCTGTTAATCAACTTTTTTTTCATACGCGGGATCCAGACCGATTTTCAATACATGTACCTACAAACTGATGTAAGCATCTTGAAAATCTGATAACAAATAATAAAGTTATAAAATTGTCAAATTTAATGAAACATTTTTCGTGGCGGAATTTTGTGCTGGTCAGTGTAGATATATTGGAGACGCGCCAGCTCATAACTCTTAATGACAAATTTTTTCAAATCAAAATGTACACCGGCAATTCGTAAATTTTCTACTACCTGACCCTCCCAACTCGCAACTTTATACAGGTGAATTCGAAACAATTCTTTACTTCTAATACCCCAGGTAGATAGGTTAAAAGGTAAGAAATACATTTGAACAGTAACGGACTAAGCCAACACGGGGCATATAGCATATTATGTAAGCGAATGGTTCTTGGTTTGCTCAAAAACATGTTGTGCATTACTTGTACCTATAAAAAAATAACAAGAATTGAAATCTCTTAATAAAATAATTGAAACCATATGGTATGTATAGACCAGGGCGGATCTGTAAAAAAAAAGTCTATTTGCGGATGTGCGAGGTGGCATTCGGATTTTTGCAGATAAAATTAGGTGACAACTTCAATAATAATAATTGACTTATGCTCCTTCTCAAATATGCCCGGAACATTAATAAAAAAATTAAAATATTTAAAAATTTCGAAAAACATTGATTTTTTCTATTTTCTTTGCTTATAACTTTAAAACGATTCATTTTGGAGCAAAGTTGTAGGAAAATAAAATAAAAATAATTGAATTTTGTATGATATACGACTAGTTAAAAATTTCTTAAATTATTAACCTTTCTGTAAAATAGCAATAAATACAAAATAAGGGGGCAAGCTCTTCAGTGTTTTTCAACAACTTTGGTTGAACTTAGAACCTTCGTAATTCGCATAGAAAATCCTTATCATATGTACTTAAATCGTCCACCAAATTTCATTAAAATCGACCTGATAGATTTTGCATAATAATTTTGCAATCTAATTTTTTTTAAAAAAGTTTATAAAGTTTTTAAAAAACTAATTTATACAAGTACATACCTGGAATACCGGTATTAGATTATCAACATCGTTAGTAATTACTTAGAAAAGAAAGTTACAAATTCACCGGTACTTGGTGGGTTACCGAATAATTACCTGCGCGCCAGAGTTACCAGTTGGCCTGTAATTAGGATGGGGGATTAAAATAGTTACGAATTCACCGGGATCCAATATATTTATGTGTTTATTGTTTTATTAATATTTTAATAAATATATCCAAGTGTCTTGAATTTATAATTAGACCGTTTTCCCTTTTTGCAATATATTTACCAACTCCTGTTTTTACTAGAAGTACAGATACCCCTACTATCTTTAAACGGAGTTTAAAGAAGTTTCTTTCTATCTTTTGTCATCTTCGCACATTATTACAGACAAACACAATCATTGCGACAATGTGGTCTGATTGATATTTGCCAATACCTGTTTTACATTTCCCTATATAGTAAGATTGTCAAAACTGTCTCTTCTGAAAATACACCTGAAATACCTATTATTTATAGTTATTACTTACTGTTACTATTTGTTTTTTAAGCTATCCATAAAACCTTAATTAAGGAGTCATCTATAATGCCATATTTTAAAAAAAAAGAACTTCCTAATAAAACAGAAATATGAAATATCTAACAAATCAAATATCATAAGAAAATAAGCTGTATAACACGTATAAAGTTAATTTCATATAATTTATTCTGAAAACCGCCTCTGAAACAATTCAAGCATCTGCTACATTTGTGTCATATTTTATTTACAACGTTTCAATATTTACAATAAAAAAAAACGGCCACTAACTATACATATTCATAAACTATGAACATTTTAGTAAACCTTTGTTTATCCACCAACAGACAAGCATTAAAATTTGATGAGACACTGATTTACAAGAATGGATAAACCGAAACAGAGAATTTTTGCCACGATGTAATCTTCATGGCTATATTTTATTTAGACCCCTCTTAGAAAAGCAGACGGTCGGATGAAGGAAGGAGGAATTCTGTAGAAAAGTAAAAATAATATGAGCGGGGCTTAAAAACCTTTTATGGAGAAATATTTCTATTCTTTGTTAACATACATGACATTTTATTTGACCGACAGTTTTGCTTAGGTTGGCGAATATACAGGGATAGTCCATGTTATGAGGCTTTTTCAAATTTTCTGTTTCAGTTTCTTTGCGGTTTCCTGTTCAAAAATGTCCTCTCTAAATAAATCACAAGTGTGCTGGGTGAAGTTTTTAGGCAGAAATTTGTTTAAACAATTTTTTTAAAACAAAAGTTCATTATTATGTCAATTATTATTTTTGGGGTTGTTAAATATTTAAATTGGAGTTACATTGAAGCATAGATTTATGCTAAGTTTACAATCAAGATGCAGTAGAAATAAACAAAACCAAACACGTTAGATGATACTAGGAGCACTCCCCAATTTCCAAAGTTTATACATTGTAAATTATGACTCGGGAGTGCTCCTAGGAGCATTTAACGCATCTTGGTTTTTTATGTCTACTGCATCTTGATTTCGTTATTTTCCCAATCGAATTTCAAGTCCCAAATACTTATGAGATGCAGTCTGCTAAATTTCCATTTCATCAACCACAATATTACGATTTAGCACGATTTAGTCTTGTTGATATTATAGCAATAACGATTACCAACCTTCGTCGCGGAGATCAAACGTAGAGACGAAGAAAATGCTAATCTTCAGTCCAACCTCTTAGTAAGCGTGATATAACTTGTTCAACATTACATCATCCATACAATCGGCTATAAGAACGATGTCATCTGAGAATCTCCAATGACTGAGCTTCTCCATTTATGTTGATACCTTATTCGTTCAGATCTGCCTTTTTTAAAGGGTGTTTTAAAAGAGTTGTGAGTAGCTTTGGTGAGATGGTGTCTCCTTGCTGTACTACTCGCTGTATACATAATTTATTTATTTGTTGTTAAGACAGTTTTACGCTAGCCAGTGCCTTGTAGTAGATATATTTTATCATGTTAGTGTAGCGATAGTCTATTCGGCATTGTGTCAATGATTTTAATATTTCTGCTGGCTTATGGTATTGAATGCTTTCTCGTAGTCCACGAATATCAGTGCCAATGGTTTGTTGTATTTTGCAGACTTCTCTATCCGGGTTTTTATTACCAGTAAGTTAGTGCTATATCCCGATATAAATCCAGCTTGTTCTCTAGGCTGATAAAAGTCTAACTTAGCCTCCTTTTTTTTGATAATTTTTGCGAGAAGTTTATATATTATGTGTGATAGCAAACGGACATGATGGTAGTTTTTTAGATATGTTATATTATAACCTTTCTTGTGTAATAAAACTATGAGTGCATTGTTCCATTGAGAAGGGGTTTTCCTTGTTAAATGCATTCAGTGAAAATTTCGGCTAAAGCCTGGATAGTTTTGTTTCCACCTTGTTTGATTACATCAACATACTAAATTGACCATTGTTTTGTAGTAGTTTATTATGTTCGACTACTCGACTTTCACACTGCTGAGCGTCGCACTATATGGTGCATATCTGTCGAAAAATTCCCAACAAATACTTGACATTTTTACTAAAATTTTATAATTTATTAAATTCAGTATAATAATTTATTTATTTATTCAATTAATTATTGCCAATATACTAATTAAATACGCCAATCATATAGAGCCACAGAGATGCAACATATGCATAGTGAGACGCGCGGCAGCTAAAGAGATCAATGTACGCGCATAATAAGCAATTCAAAACAACGATCTAACAAGAAATAATAACTCTCCAGAACCCTGAAATTTAATGTTTACCCATTGACATGAGATAATACGTCATCATCATCAGCCGTTTTTATTACACTGCTGGACATAGGCCTCACATAAATAATTCCATTGCATCCTATCTCCAGCACCCTGAATACAGTTGTTCTGGATGCGCTTGATGTCGTCCGACCACCTTGTCGGAGGACGTCTTCGAATATATATAATATATAATATAATACGACATGTCATACCTTGCCGAAAACGTGTCTTATAAAAGATTTCTAGACCACCATCTGTATACCTGCAATGGTGTGTTATTGTACCTGCTCCTTACTCCCTCAGTTTTAGTATGGTTTAGTCTTTGAGCTACATTGACGTAAAGTCCATGCATTTTGTTGTAAAAGTAACATTTGCCCCATCTTATGGGAAGCTGGTAGACTAAGAGCCGCTATAGGTGAAATTTCTTAATCATTTTAGGCACGACGGGACCCTATAACTTAAATAGTAGAACCTAAAAGAAAACGTTTGAACACTGTGCCGTCACTTTTCAGTGGCACATGCGTCTACAGTGGCGCATCAAACTTTCCACTTATGGACGGGATACATGTATTAAAAAATACCCTCCCTCATTATCAGAATTTAGTTTTTTTCATGTTTTTAAGTTCTATGTGATTAAGACATAAGATTCATCGTAATTTTAAACCACCACCCCCTTCTCCCTGCCCCCACCATCAAAAACTTTATTTTTCGATTTTATTTTTTTTTCTTTTGGTGGAATGCAATCAATTTTAAAATTTCAAAAAATTCACACAGATAGTTAAGGCTTTTATAAAACACGTCTATTTTTTATAGACCTGTAGGTTGAGTGTACATAACCTCAAAAAATTTTTAAAATTATTTTTTTGGAAAAAAATATATAACTTTTTTCTGGGGATAGCTGCAGATCTAATTTTTTCTCAGTCTTATGTATTTTATCAAACACTATATTTCTAATTTTTTTCAGATTTTTCTTTAATGCTGGTCGCCTTCAAAAATCCAAAAATCTGTTTTTTAAGGGGGTTTTGGGGGGTTTGAACGTGTTTTTCTGATTTTTAGATATTCTAAACGACTCAGTTACATCAAGTTACATATAACCTATAAAAACAAAATTGATTTGATATATTATGAAGTCTATAAAATAGGGAAAATCCTCCAAAACCCCCCAAAAAACAGTTTTTCGGATTTTTGAAGGTGGGGAGCCTTACGGAAAAATCTGAAAAAAATTGAAAATATAGTGTTTGATAAAACACACAAGATTAAGAAAAAAATTATATCTGCGGCTATTCCTTAAAAAAAGCTATACGCTTTTTTGAAAAAAAAATCTCTTTTAATTTTTTGAGGCTATGTACACTCTACCTATGGGTCTATTAAAAATAGGCGTGTTTTATAAAAGCCTCAGCTATGCGTGTAAATTTTTTGAAATTTTAAAATTGATTGAATCCAACCAAAAAAAATAAAAACCAAAAATGAAGTTTTTGATGGTGGGGGCAGGAGGAAGGGGGTGGTGGGTTAAAATTACGCTGAATCCTATGTGTTAATCACATAGAACTTAAAAAAATAAAAAAATTTAATTCTGTTAGTAAGGGAGGGTAACTTTTAATTTATTTATCCCGTCCATAAGTGGAAAGTTTGATGCGCCACTGTCGACGCATGTACCACTGAAAAGTGACGGCATAGTGTTCAAACGTTTTCTTTTAGGTTCTACTATTTAAGTTATAGGGTCTCATCGTGCCTAAAATTGTTAAGAAATTTCACCTATAGCGGCTCTTAGTCTATGGGCAGTTTTTCTTGATTTGCCAAAATTTTAATTTTTGGACAAGTGTTGTTTTTCAAATAAACGCTTTAATTACAGTGATATAAGACAAATTCGTGTTGAAAAAACAAACAAGAATAAGCAACGGTATGACATACCGCACGTCAAAGTCTACGTCCTGAAACATCCACGTCAGAAGGTGGGTTAAACTTCAATTTAGGCACTAGGCAAGCTCAAAATAATAATTTATATAGGAGTTTTCTAGACTCGAAAATGCGTGTTTTCGCATTTTTCAGAGCTTAAATCGCTTAGAACTCAAAAAGTATAAATTTTTCATAAAATTAATAACAGTGGAACATACCTATTTGGTTTAACCTTCCGACGACCAAACTTTTTTTGTTACACAGATGACCAAGGGGGGGGGGCGGGAAGTGACCCCAGTTCAAAAATGTCAAAAATGACAATTAACAAAAAAATTAAGTTTTTTTATTTTTTTTTTATTTTTATGGCATGGACTTTATGTCATTCAGCAAGTCACAACATGAGTATTAGAGTCATGTGTAGTGTGCATGTTGAGTAAGTGTCTTGTTACTTTGGAAAGTCGACGTCATTAGCGCAAAACTACTTGGAATTACACATGATAGACGGTATTTTACTAAACATCAACTTGAGAATATACTTTTTATTCGTAAAATATAGGGAATTTTTTTTATTTTAAAATATGAGGATATCTAGAATGATATTAAGACGAAACAGTAGCGATCAACAGGTAGCGAAAACGCGTTCCAAGATTGCGGCTGTAATTCTGAATATTTTTTCGAGATATTTGGCACACGTTTCGTAATATAATAAAGAATGGCGGTGCAGAGCCCAATTTGAAAAATATATTAATATGTGGAAATTAGTCTGTAATTAACTACAATATTAAAAAAACGAGCCTGTACCGCCATTAAGAAGAACAAAAAATACACTTTCTTCAAATAAACTTTTTTCTCCGATGCCTAGATTTTGTGTCATTTTGAAACTACTAATGAAATAAAAAATTTTAGTATGTAGTTCCAAAATGACACAAAATCTAGGCATCGGATAAAAAAGTTTATTTGAAGAAAGTGTATTTTTTTGTTCTTCTTAATGGCGGTACAGGCTCGTTTTTTTAATATTGTATTTAATTACAGAGTAATTTCCAGATATTAATATATTTTTCAAATTGGGCTCTGTAACGCCATTCTTTATTACATTACGAATACGTGTGCCAAATATCTCGAAAAAATATTCAAAATTACAGCCGCAATCTTGGAACGCGTTTTTGCTACCTGTTGATCGCTACTGTTTCCTCTTAAAGTCAAATAAAAAAATAATGAGTTAAAAATAAAAAATACTTTGGAATTTATTAAAGAAAAACCTACGCTGGGGTCACAATTTCCCCCGCTTGGTCATTCGAAGATTAAAATGGCCCAACAATGCAAGAAAAGTATTTTCCTGGGCAAAAAAGGCGATTTTTCGGATTTGTTTAAAAACATTTTTAAACAATTTCTGCCCAAAAATTTCGCCCGACCCGCTTCTGATTTGTGTAAGTGGGGAATTTCTGAACAGGAATCCTCAAAGAAACCGAATCAGAAATATTTTCAGATGGGAGGTGCTTCACAACATGTACTAGGATGATGTTTCTCCATGACTTCACATCAGACAAGTGATAAAAGGTTTTTGCTATCGTTACTTTTGTGGCTTTCTTGAAATTAAACGTCACTGCAATAAAAGCACATTTTAATTACATCATATTCTCGAGAAATATAGTCTATCAAAAAATATAAAAAGTGTATATATGTTGTAGTCAAAGCCCGAATTTCAGGCACTCCTAGGTTTGACTAGGCAATCCTCAGGTCTGACTTACGGTCTTAGTCAAAGCCCGAAATAAATTACAGTTTCGGCCTTTGACTAGTCAAACCTAGGAGAGACTAAGTTGGTCAGGCAAAGGTCGAAATTTAATTTTATGAAATCGGGGTTTGACTAGTCAAACCCCGATCACCAATTAAAATGTCGTAATTTGTTAGATTAGGTTTAATAAAACGTCATTTTTTAATTTTAATGTTTATTATTTTTATATTGTCGTAATTAGAATAAAAAAAATAGTGTTTATTCTCACATGTTGAGGCATTATGGCATTTAGAGTTGCAAAATACGTTAGGTTAGTCCTTTTACACTTGAAAGTAATTTGAGCACGTAATTTGAAAGAGTATTTCTTATGGCAGTATAGCATTTTATAAATCCTTGTCCTTCAAATTTAGAATCTTTTGTGATAATTATTTATCTTGGAGACAGAGGCAGGTTAACGTCTGGAACATCTTCGAAATTAGGAGATTTCTCTTTGCATTCTCTTATTTGATTTCTTAAAAAAAGTGTGTTTATTGTTGCGTATTTCGCACCAACTCTATATAAATCGTCAATTGTTTTATCTTGTATGCTACTCAAAATATTTCGAGCATCCTCTTTGGCTCTATAAAAGCTGGTGATAGGTATTGTTACAATTTTTCTGATCGAAATTGGAGGAAATTTTTTTTCACTTAATTGTTTAATAGCCTTAGCCTGGGCATGAAGACCTTCAATCGCATTTCCTTTATTTATTTTAATCTTTTCTGTCTGTGCACAACGCATGCTCGAACGCGTGCCAAGGAGATGCTCGAAATATTTTGGGTATCATACAAGACAAAACAATAATTTGACGGTTTATATAGAGTTGGTACGAAATAAGGAACAAAATACACACTTTTTCCAAGAAATTAAATGAAGAGAAGAGAATTCAAAGAGAATTTTCCTAATTTCGAAGATATTCCAGACGTTAAGCTGTCTCTAAGAGAAATTAGTACAAAAGATTCTAAATTTGCAGGACAAGGATTTATAAAATACCACTGCAATAAGAAGTGCTCTTCAAAACCATGTAAGTGTAAAAGGTCTAACGTATTGTGCAACTCTAAATGCCATAATGCCTCAACATGCGAGAATAAGCACTAATTTTTTTATTTTAATTACGACAATATAAAAATAATAAACATTACAATTAAAAATGACGTTCTATTAAACCTGATCTAACAAATTACGACATTTTAATTGGTGATCGGATCTAGGACTAGTCAAATCCCAATTTCATAAAATTAAATTTCGACCTTTGCCTGACCAACGTAGTCTCTCCTAGGTTTGACTAGTCAAAGGCCGAAACTGTAATTTATTTCGGGCTTTGACTAAGACCGTCAGTCAGACCTGAGGATTGCCTAGTCAAACCTAGGAGTGCCTGAAATTCGGGCTTTGACTATAACATATATAAATGTATATGTTATAGTCAAAGCCTTAATTTCAGGCACTCCTAGGTTTGACTAGGCAATCAGGCTTTGACTATAACATATACATTTATATATGTTATAGTCAAAGCCCGAATTTCAGGCACTCCTAGGTTTGACTAGGCAATCCTCAGGTCTGACTGACGGTCTTAGTCAAAGCCCGAAATAAATTACAGTAAAAAAATCAAATAAGAGAATGCAAAGACAATTTTCCTAATTTCGAAGATGTTCCAGACGTTAAGCTGTCTCTAAGAGAAATTAGTACAAAAGATTATAAATTTGGAGGACAAGAATTTATAAAATACAACTGCAATAAGAAGTGCTCTTCAAAATCATGTAAGTGTAAAAGTCTAAATGCAATAATCCCTCAAGATTCGAGAATAAACACTAATTTTTTTATTTTAATTAAGACCAAATAAAAATAACAAATAGTCCATTCTTTCACGGTTTTTGCTCTAAATTTTAAAGAACCGCTTGAATTGACATGAAATTTGGCATACGTATAGCTTACACGTCAAAGAAAAACAGTGATATTGTGCCGATGTGTGCTTTTGCCCTGGGTGTGACTTTCACCCCCTGTTGGGGGTGAAAAAATATATGTCTAAAATAAGTACGGAAATGGGTAAACTGACTAATTTTAAGTAACTTTTGTTCTATAAAGCTTTTTCGCCAAGTCAACACTTTTCGAGTTATTTGCGAGTGAATAAGTTCATTTTTCAACAAAATAACCACATTTTTAGACGATTTTTCGCAAATAACTCAAAAAGTAAGTATTTTGTCGAAAAAACGTTCTTAGCAAAAATATTGAATATAAAAAAGTTAAAAAAAATGGTGTAAGCGCTGGGTCTCTGGATTTTGTAGAACATAGTTAAGGCCCATTTATACATACCCGGGCCGTGTCCGTTCGGGTCAGTGCCGAGTCCGGGTATTTTTAATGCAATATTTACATACAACCGGGTTGTGGCAGTGTGCGTACCGGGCCGAATAAGAGAGGAAAACGTTATTACAAATCTCTGTGTAAAAGATAGTTGAAAATATTTCGGCTTGGATAGAAGATCTCACCGCACAATATCTATTACTTGTCTGTTTTCCAGCAGTCACGTTCACAAAACAATAAAATCGTGTTTATACAAGTTCCTGCGATCCGTGTCATTTTCGTGCATCGCCAGTGCCGACAGCAAAAATATCGGCTGGGATTAATTTCAGACCGGGCCCGGACGGGCCCCGTCCGGGAAACGCCAATGTATAAATATACTCATAAGAGTACATATTGTTTTTTTTGACAGGGCCCTGTCTTTACACGGAACGGACACGGCCCTGATATGTATAAATGGGCCTTTATAGCCAATGAAAAATAGATTCATATTCACCAAATTTTAAATAGAGTAATTCGACGTGAAATATCCAAAATATTAAGCACTTTTTGGGGAAAACCCAATTTAACTGTTTTGAAGTGTTTAAAAAAGCTTTATTTCTGTTTTTACAAAAAGTTTCTGGCATTAAATTTAAGCAAGTTACGCTCAAAATAAAGTTGGTCCCTTTTGTTTTTGCAAAAAAAATCGGGAGACCACCCCCTAATTAGCAACTTAAATGAAATTAGTCGTTACCGCTCCACAAATTATTTTACTTATGTTGTATTTATATGATCTGTAAGTTTCATCGATTCAAAGTGCTTATTTTTGAAAAAATTTGGTTTCAAATTAAAATTTTTAAAAATTTAAATTTTGAAAAATATGCTTTTTTTCAAAATAACTTAAAAATTGTTAGAGATACCAAAAATCTCGAAAAACAAAAAAAGTCAGATTTGCTTTTCTGAACATCATGTATTTTTTTGTTTTTCTGTTAGACAAAACTTGATTGAGATTTGGTGTATCTAAATGTGCATACATTTAGGATCAGTGACTCGTTCAACCCATTTTAACTACAGCCCTTTCAATAATAAGGACTTTGAGCCGATGAGACTTACAGATCGTATAAACAATATATACACGAGTCAAGAAACTTGTAAAGTCGTAACGATTAAGTTCATTTAAGATGCTAATTAGGGGGTGATTTTCTCGATTTTTTTACCAAAACCAAAAGGTACTAACTTTATTTTGAGCGTAACTTGTTTAATTTGGATGTTAGAAATTTTTTTTATAAAACAAAAAAGAAACTTTTTTTAAACACTTTAAATAAGTTGTAATGAATTTTCCCCGAAATGTGCTTAATTTTTGGTTATTTCACGTTAAAGTCTTCCATTTGGAATTTGACGAATATGAACCTATTTTTCATTAGCTATAACTCTGCTTCTACTAGGTGTAGAGACGTAATATATACACCATTTTTTTTAAATTTTTTACAGGCTATATTTTCGCTAAGAACGTTTTTCGACAAAATACTTACTATTTGAGTTATTTACGAAAAACCGTCTAAAAGCGTGGTTATTTTGTTGAAAAAATGAACATATTCACTGCCAAATAACCCGAAAAGTATTGACTTAGTGAAAAAACCCTATAGAAGAAAAGTTTCTTAAAATTAGTCAGTTTATCCATTTCCTGACTTTCTTTGGACGAATATTTTTTCACCCCCAAGAGGAGGTGAAAACCACTCCCAGGGCAAAAGCACATATCGGCACAATATCACTTTTTTTGTTTGACTTGTTAGCTATGTGTATGCCAAATTTCATGTAAATCCAAGCGGTTCTTTAAAATTTAGAGGTTTTGCAATATTTTACCGTTAAAGAATGGACTAAAATATTAAAATAAAAAATGACGTTTTATTAAACCTAATCTAACAAATTACGATATTTTAATAGCTGATCGCGATTTGACTAGTCAAACCCAGATTTCATAAAATTAAATTTCGACCTTTGTCTTTATTTCGGCCTTTGACTAAGACCGTCAGTCAGACCTGAGGATTGCCTAGTCAAACCTAGGGGTGGCTGAAATTCGGGCTTTGACTATAACATATATTTTGGATCAAGCCACAATGATTGATTGTACCGAAAATTACATTTTTAACTGCTGTTTGACGTTTCGATGGTCACTCCGGAAATTGTTTTTAAAAAAGATTGTTTCAAAGAATTGTGATTTGTTATTACATCCCAATGTTTTTTTTGCCTTTAGTCTGGGCAGATTATCGGAGAATAGGTCATTTTTGAGAGAAGTTATTTACATAGAATCGAATCTTATGATTCTGTATATTAATAATATAGGTATACAAAGTCCGCAGATAATGTGCTACTTTTTTTATACACAAAATGGCGCCCGAAAATAGTGTTTTTTTAATTTTTGCTCTATACCTCCAAAGATTTTAACTTTACACCAAAAACACTTGAATAAAAATTCACCATAATTAAATTCTGCATAGAGAGATGTTTTTCCGATTTACCTCGACGGAAATTTTCCTCGGAAAATGCGGGTTTTTCCAACAAAATCTTTAATTTTTTACTAAAATTTTAGGTAACTAAATATTTACAAATAATTATATAACCTGGCGATTTAAAATACCTTTTAATATAGATTATATTTTTAAAAGCTGATGGAAATTGAATAAACGGTTTAGCAACAATTAAATTGTTAATTAAAAATTTACGGCCGTCATAATAGCCACAATAATTAGGATATATAAGAATAACTAAGATTTTTGCATAAAAAGACACTATACCCATCTAATTTATTTTACAAAATTAAAATTGTACTATTTAAGCGGCCCCAGGAATATTTTAAAATTTTAAATAATATTTTGGCTTATAAACAAATAGAATATCTCGGGAAATATTTGATTAAATTAAATTATGAAAACGGTACTAGAAACAACAAGACAATATGCTTCTTCTAAAAGAAAAAACATTTATTTTTGATGAGTGGTTCTTAAGATACAACCGTTAAAATTTGACCAGCATGTCGACGCTGCCAAGCCAAAACGACATAAACGCCAAAATGACCACTTTTTAGTTAGCTGCACTAAAAAATAGGATTTTAATTTCTGCACCAGACAGTCAACGCGGAATAACCGCAGAAAAAGTGAAATAGGTGTAATATAGGTTTAAAATGTTTATAAACGCCAGTCTCGTCACGCACGTGAACACCGACGTGAACATCGATTGACATAATCGCCAGTGCCCGTAAGATTATCATTGTGTACATTTCGGTCCAGTAATAATAGTGAAGGTATGTATTTTTACCATTTTTATGGATAAGTAACATGGTATTATCTACCTTTGCAATATTTTCAATTTGTATTGATTTTTGAAGCGTAAACACACTGAATTTCTCTAAAAACTATGAGGCGTTTATGCCAAAACCACATATTTACATCGTGGTTGACACAAGTGCCATTCCTCAATGGTATTCTTATGCAGGTTTCTTATTTAAAAATTGCGCAAATAAAAAGTTTATTTTAAAATATTCTATTGTAACTTTGTACTAGTGTGATGAACAATTCATTTTGTATTACAGCATAGAGTTCAAATCAATTTTATATAGCTAAAAATGGCGATCGATTTTTGGCGTTTATGCCATTTTTTTTGTTGCACATGAATAGCAGAAGTAAAAAAATAATGGCCTTACTAAATGAAAATAAAACATATACCGAATCAGTACAAAATGATATACTCACTGACAATAATCCCCCTATATATCCCTTACAGGTTTATGACATTACTAATGCCAACATTGCAGAAGCTTTTAGCAATGACATTATCATCTTTGAGGAACCACCAGACGTTGCAGTAGAAGAAGAAATATTTAGTCACGATCTCACAATGACATCATGTTTCAACTTAGCAGCAGATAATGGTTTGGATGCCGGTATAAGTAGTGATCAAAATAAGAAAAATACAAGCAATCAAATCAATACGGATGTTGAATTGATTATGAATTATAATCCACTACTTATTATTAGATATCCACTTTTAAGTATTTCATATTTACTTTTAATTATTTCATCCTAGCACCAAATCATGTTTAAAGAATTTAAGGTTTTGTTTTTAACTTAGAATGTATTTTTGATTAATAAAAAATAAACCCTATCAAAAATCTTCGTAATTTCATCATTTTTCTTGTTGGCATAAACGACAATTTTTGATTTTCGTTTCTTTTTTCATTAACGGCATGTATCCCTTTTAAGCGCCATATTGACTAACCTTACAACGATGCGATCGACACAAACGCCAGAGGTAAGTTTGGCATATTCACCAATCTTATATCTTGATTGGACATAAGCGCCATTTTATAGTTTTTAATTTATTTCAGACAGTATTTTCAGCCACATTAATGTTCACAATATATTAAAATTTGAAAAAAAAATCAACAATATTTTTGAATCACTGTGCAGATAAGCAGAATTGGTAAAAATAAAAATAATCAGTTTTTTGTGTTTCCTGAAAAATCAAGTTAATGTCGTTTATGCCGTTTTAGCTTGACAGCGTCGATGTACGGCGAAGATATAGACAACAGGATGGTAATTTTTGAACCATCACCTTTTTATTTCAGTTCTCTTTCTCTACTCAAATTTTCATATCTTTAAAAGACTTATAACATATTATATTGATAAAAACTAGCGGTATTACGTGTGAAAAATACCAAAAATACCAAAATTTAAATCAAAAATCAAGTTGGAGAAAATGGAATCTCAAAGTTCAAAATCGGTATACATTAAAAAATGCACCTTTTCGGCTTTCCATGGAGCAATTTTCTTCATTTTTTTCCCAAGTAACTCGAGAAAAGTCACCTAACTAATGCGTTATTAACGTAATGTCAAAGTTGCTTTTGTTTTGTTATAATAAATTAATTTATTTATAAGAAAATAAAACTACATATTTTTTCCAGTTGTAGACTTTTTGTAGATAAACCTATGTATAGTGTACCAACGTTTAAAATACAAATATTCTCACTTGACAGCTGTAGAATTATTTAAACGGTCTTTGTTTAAACAAATTAAAATTTTTTCTTAAATAAATAAATTAATTTATTATAACAAAACAAGAGCAACTTTGACATTTAATAATGTGTGAGTTAGGTGGCTCTACTCAAGTTACTTGGGAATAAAAAAAATTAAGAAAATTGCTTCATGGGAAGCGGAGAAGATGCATTTTTTTATTGTATACCGATTTTAAACTTTGAGATTCCATTTTCTCCAACCTAATTTTTTATTGAAATTTTGGTATTCTTGGTACTTTTGCCTCGTAATACCGAGAGTATTTATTATTATAATATATGTTATGAGTCCTTTAAAGATATGAATTTGTGTGGAGAAAGGGGACTAAAATAAAAGGGTGATGGTTTGAAAATTACCATCCTATTTGCACATATTCGCCCTATCTTAGGAATCACTCATTGTGTAAGGAATGTTGAAGGGTTGGTATACAATTAACCCTTATAGTCCTTATTTAAATAATTACTGCTTCATCTGCTACAACATACTTTATTTACCAGTCTTTGAAGTGTATTATAAACAATAACATTATATCAGCCAAACCATTTCACAATTCTACGTACAATAATATAATTATAACGATAACGATGATCCGTATCATCGGGCGTTCACTTATATACATGATGAACTCTCGCAACCTCACGCTCGGCCTTGGTCAAGGGCGAACGATGAATGATATATGTTTTTCTTTGAATAACACATCTTTTGTACAGGGTGATATTATAATACCACACCTCCCCGTTTTGTTAAAATTACATATTTTTAAAATAAGATTGATTGTCTATCATCGCCGTTTTAAAAAAAAAAAGAAAGTCCTAAGAAGAGAAGAAGAATATCTGAGTGTATATCCCTCTTTCCCTTTCACAGAGTGTTTATGATTACCTAATACTATTTTCAAAAATTAAATTTCCTAACTATCCTAACTAACTGTAACATGGTACGTTTCAGATCAATCAATTTTTCCCTAAACTAAACTGGTATTTTATAACCTATCACTAGTTCACGTACTTTCACGTCGTGTCTTTTCGTCCTTTTTCCCGTTCACTAATTCACCTCATCAAAACAGTGTCCACAGTGAATGAAATTGATCCTAACTTTTAAATAGTCTTTTAGTGCCTATAAGCCGTAACTAATCTAATTGTAATAAAATCTCGACTTTAATACTTCCTAAGCTAAGCTAAATATTACCTAACCTTCTATTAAATGGTATATAAAAAAAGAATTTAACGTTACTTTACTATTTCATCTTATTATTTCAGTCTTATTTTGATTTATTTATATACGCCTTACTAACTTTAAAATATTGTACCTATAATAGAAATGTAATCTCTCTAAAACTTTTAATATGTGTCTCTAAAAAAACTTCTAATAACTCTCTTGTACCTATAATAAAGATTTAATCTATGTTTCTGAATGTCTAAAAATTTCACTTTCTGTGTCCCTTTGCTTACTATCTACTAAAACTTATTGTAAGATATTGTCTATCCTTAATTCAAATACTTCCATTTTCCGCGAAAATTTAACCTGAATTCATTATCTACATTTAAAAATAAGTTATTTATAATTAACATTACTTTAGAGAAAAAAAATTTACAGTTTTAATTCTTAGACAAAAATTCAATGATTAGCTACTTATTTGCTTAGTATCTTCTTAATTTTGCTTGTTTATTTTGGCATTTTTTATGTTTCTTCTTTCATTTTTCCCACATATTTTATTAAAAATTCTCTTTTTTTCTCTTCTTCTTCTTGTCTGGTACTACACTATATATTGTTATATTTCTATTTGATATGAAAATTAAAATTTGATAATTATAAACAGAATTCAATTTAATATAAAATATTTTCAATTTTCTCAACCACGGGCATATAAATTTAGAACAACCTGTATACAACAAATTGTTATATTTAATTTTAAGAAGTGATTAAATAAGACTCAAATGAAATCGTTAATAGGTCATTATCGTTGTTCGCGGAAGGATCGATCATTAGCCGATGCTAAATAAGACTAAGTGGAAATAGAGAATAGGTCATTAAAAATTTGTATATAGTAGAAAGTAATTTTAGAATGGGAATTAACTATTTTCTTTGAAATCCATTAAGCATATTTAGAAAGTTTAAAAATTGGTTTTGAGGAATACTGCGAATGAGAGTTGGTGGTGGAAGTTTGATTTGTGAATCTGGAAGGGATATTTAGAAAGTAGGGGAATGAATGACAAATAGAGATCAGAATGTTTTGAGCTGTCGAGAAGTGAAGTCGAGTAGTAGACGGTAATGTACGGAGAGTGAGAAAGCCGGTGTAGTTCCGTGAGTGTGGATTATCGATCGTAGAACGAGAGGTAGGCCAGGTTGAGAGTAAAAGAACCTCCTTGAGCCAAGAGTTCCCGGTAGCTGATTGCAGTTTCGAAAAAGGTAGAACACAGCATCACGACAGAAGCAGGAAACGAGAGCTATACGAGCTAGTTTCAGAGGAGAACATTACTGGAAGCCAGGACGAGGTTTTGATTGCAGCCAAGGATAGCAGGAAACGGGTCTTGTGTGAAGACATTCTCAGTGCACCAGAAAAAGGTCAGTCTCATTTGTTTGGACATGAATGTATGGGTTTTTCGTATTAAATACCACATTTAAAATTGAAGAAACATAATCAATAATATCAGAAAAGCTTCATCAAACTTAAATAGAATTGTTGCTAATAAATCATAATAGTTAAATGTTAATAAAAACTTTCAATTGGAAACAAAAAGGAAATAAGATTCCCATGTGTAAATGTTATGTTTAAGAATAATAAGATATAGCAAATATTAAGCAGTGATTGCCATTTAAATAAAATAAACAATATTTTGATTACAATTGTAACCCATATGTGTTATTATTTTACTCTTTTCTTTCCTATCCCGATTAGGAACCATTAAGAAATACTTAGAAGCCACGTATGTAAGTACTTAATTTTATAAAAAGCCCTGAGATTGAAAACACATTGATATGTGATCTGGTAAATTAATTAGATTAGTATTAAAGCATTGATTAAATTAAATGACATATAAAAATATTATCTCATATCAATAATCAAGATCACAACAACTGTCGTCCAACGTGGAGGGCATTGTAAAGTATTTCTAGTGGCAAATTTGAAGGATAGAAAGAGTATGTTGTTGTTTGTTTGGGTTTATATGACTGCGGACACTAAATCCATTCGCCAATTTTACTATTTTTTATTTTATTAGTCATTTTTTCGTATCTTATCCTAAAACTAATACTAATATAATAAACAATTCTACTAATAAATAATTATTTTTGTATTTTTTTTTTAATAATTTTTTATATATTTTTTTTTATTTATTTTTTTCTAAATGATGTTCTCAGAGTTCCACAGCAAAAACTGCAACATTCTTCTTTAGCCCTCTACTTCATTCGAAAGCTATTTTACTATGGACTGTCCAAGTTCGTCATTCATTTTTATCTACATATTTTTTTTATATTTTTTTAATTATTATATATTTTTTCTATTTTTTTTATATATCTTTTTTATATTTTTTTTTTCTTTTTTTTTTTGTTTTTTTTTTTATTTTTTTTTATATTTCTTTTCTTTTTCTTTTTTTCTTTTCTTTTCTTTATCTTTTAACATATAACAATTTACAAGAAATACTTACTCTATATTTTACAATTACAATTTAAGCTTAATATCTAAAATATGTTTATACAATAGTCGGTATACCAACTCATTATTTTCTAATGTTAATAAATAATTTAAATTAACGGGATGGTGGACATCAGTCAAAGAATACAGTGAATTTAAAAACATATTAACTTTATTAGAGATAAGAGAACATGTCAAAATTTTGTGTTGTAGATTGCCCAACTCTCCACAAATACATTGTGGACTATCAGCTATATTAATTTTAAATAAATATGATGGAGTAAGACAGTGGTCAAATCTCATTCTGCATATGGTTCTTGTCATATCTTTTGTCGACTCCATTTTAGAAAACCAAGGTTTATCCGTTATATAGTTTCTGATGGATCTGTAGTGGTTTCCTGTATTTGCGTTTTCATCAATATACCTTTCTTTCCATTCTTTCTTAATCTCTTTGAATAAATTTGATTCAATATCTTTTGGCGTACAAAGATAATGGGTTAATACTCCTTGTGTCACCGCGTTTTTAGCCAATTCATCTACCATTTCATTTCCAGTTATTCCACAGTGGCTTTTAACCCATGCCAATTTAACAGACTTTCCTTGTTGCTGAAGTTCTATAATTTTATTTATGATATATAATTCAATGTAGTTCACTTTTGATTTAGGATTTATAGCACTAATTTTACTAAGAGAACTTTTACTGTCACTAAAAATTATAAACTTTGAATGATTTATATTAGATAAATATTTTAGTGCTTCCATTATCGCTATTAATTCAGCTGTGTATATACTCATAATAGAATTTAGTTTAAACATTTTACTAATTTTATTACTGCTATCCCAATAGGCACACCCCACACCTTCAATATTTTTTGATGCATCTGTATATAGCATAAAACAATCTTTGAACATTTGTGAACTGTCTGAGATAAACACTAATTTTCTTAAAGATAGAGGCAAATTGCTATAGTCCCTTAAAAAGCATACCTGAACTTGTTCCATAGTATTAAAGTCGATATTATAATTTGGGTGTATGTCATATTTATAAAGTTGTTTATCATATATTATCATTTTTGAATATAAATCTACTATATTTAGAGTTTTCTTTTTTATCCAATATTTTTCTGTCAAGTCTGCTAAAAACAGTTGATGTATTTTGGAAATTAAAATTGCCTTTTTTTCATACAATCTAACTAAAAGGCTGATGCCAAGTTTTTTTCGTCTTATATCCATCGGTATTTCACAGCATTCAACTTGTAGATTATTTATCGGTGTACTTCTTAGGGCTCCTATACACAATCTAAGGGATTTATTAATGATTTTGTCTATTTTACTTAAATGACACTGTGATGCGTCACTGTATAATATTGATCCGTAGTCGAATATAGCTCTTATATTATTTTTAAATAACAACAATGAAATATTTGGATCTGCTCCCCAACGTAAGTGTGATACGAATCGAAGAAGGTTTATTCCTTTTTCTGTTTTTTTAACTATATGGTCTATATGTTCTTTCCAGAGAAGCTGTCTATCCAGAGTAATACCCAAATATTTAACATAACTTTGTACAGGATAGGATATATTGTTTATTAAGATGTAATTGGGTATTTCTTTTCGTTTTCTTGTAAAAATACATAATTTGGTTTTGGAATCAGATATATTTAGTCCATGTAATTCACTCCATATTTTAATATGTTTGTCTCCTTCTTCAATGGATTTGACTGCATTTTCTATTTTAATGTTTTCTTGATAAATAACTATATCATCTGCAAATTGTAAAATTTTTGTTGAGTGTAAATTTTTTTCTATATCAGAAGTGTAAATTAAATATAACAAAGGGCTTAATATTCCTCCTTGAGGTAAACCACCCATCGCTAGTCTTGGACCAAATGTGTTATTATTTACCGATATATAAATTTTTCTACAGTCATACAATTTTATTATTTTTTGACAGAAACATTCTGGCAGACCTATTTGTATCATTTTGTTATATAGTATATTTAAATTAACGTTGTCGTATGCTGCTTCGACATCTAATAAAAGAGCTATTACTGAAGAATTTTTCGTAAACGCTAAATTGATATCTGTTACCAAATGGCTCACTGCTTCCACAGTAGAATGATTTTTTCGAAATCCAAATTGTGTTTGTGATAATTTATTGTTTTTTTCTAGCCAACTTTCGAGCCTAAGTTTTATCATTCTTTCCAGTGTTTTTGTTATGCAGGAGCTCAATGAAATACCTCTATAAGATTCTGCTGAATCAGGATTCCGATTTGTTTTGAGAATAGGAATCACCCGGTACTCTCTCCAGTTATCTGGAATATCTTCTGATAGCCATATTTGATTAAAAAAATTTAATAGTGTTTCTTTTCCTTTTTGATGTAAATTGGCCAACATAATATAATGTACATTATCTATACCTGGAGAAGTATTTTTCTTATTCTTAAGGCTTATTTCTAATTCACAGAAACTAAATGGAACTGAAAGTGGATGGTTAGAATTTTTCCTTTCCATTACATTAATTTTTGAAAATATATTATCTGGACATAATTTTCTTAAAAACTCCTCAACCCATTCTCCTTCCGTCACTGGATTTACTTGTGGTTTAAAAATGTTTTGTAATCGTTTGGCTTGATTCCACATATCTTTAATTGGTGTATTTTTGTTTAAAGTTTTACAAAAATTTCTCCATGCATTACGCTTACTCTCTAATACAACTTTTTTGGTTTTTGCTACACATTTATTATAATTTATATAATTTTGTATATTAGACTGTAGTTTAAACTTGCGTAAGGCTAGTTTTTGTTCTTGTATTACCTTTTTACAATTGTCATTCCACCAAGTTTTTCTAAATCGTGGATTAGTCCCTGTTCTCTTCTCCGGTATACATATCTTACAATATTCATTTAATTTATTTAAAAATTGTTGGTAACTTAAATTATTATCAATTTCCATGAAATTATCAGTGATAGAAGAGAAAAGAGACCAATCCGCTTTATTTATGTTCCACTGGAATTTTGTATTTACACATTCCGCTTTATTGACATTAATATTTGACTTAATAACAATAGCAAAATGGTTTGAACCTAATGTCTCGTCCACAACATCCCAATCGAAAAAATGACTAATATTTGCTGAGCATATTGTAAGATCTATTGCAGATTTATTATTGCTATTCGATCTACGCATCAAAGTCTCTTTACCATTATTTAAAATTACAAGATTACAGTCCTCAATAGCTTCTAACAGATTTTTTCCTATAGTGTCTACAGTACTACAACCCCAAACATAATTGTGGCTATTAAAATCACCACCAATGATAAAAGGCTTCTCTAGACTATTAAAAAACTTTTTCCATTCATTTACTGTGATTTTAAGATTGGGTTTTACGTATATTGAATAAATGTTTATCTTTTTGCCGGATTGAATTTTAATTGATATGCTATTGCACATTATGTCATTGATTTGGTGAAAAGTAGGACTGTTGTAAAATTTAATTAATTTTTTTAAAATTATGGCTACTCCACCATATCCGTCATCTCTATCATTCCTAAAGACATTATAACCAGTAAAGTTAATAAAATTACTTTTTTTTAGCCAAGTTTCTGATATTAATCCTATATCTATTTTATTGTCATACAAGAATTTTTCTAAATATCCCTTATTTGTTTTAATTGATCTCGCATTCCATTGAAGAAATGAAACGTTAGCCATCACGAGGTAATAATAATTGTGAAATATTGTTTTTTAATAATTCCAACGTTTTTTTATCTAAGTTGTGATTAATTTGATTTAATGTTGCTGAAATAAAATTTACTATTATTTCTCCTATATTATTTTGATTATCGTTTTGTGTTTGTGTTTTGGTAGAATAAATGGGATTATTAAGATTATAACAAGGCTGACTTTGTACTTTTGGTGTTTGCAAAATTTTTCTGCGTGCTTCCATTGTTTCTTTATCTACACTACTAGAATCAATACTACTTGATCGTTTTCGTTTATATATTGTATATTTATTAGAAGTATTTTCTTGGTCTTTGCTTACTGTTGAATAATATTTTTTATATTTATTATTAGCTTCATAATATGTTATATTTTCATTATTCATAACTTTTTTAATATATTCCTGTTTTTGTCTTTCTGTACAATCTGCTCCCTTGTCAGTAGCGCTGTGGTTTCCTTTGCACAATACACAAAGTAAATTATTCGGATTGGAACAATTAGATTTGTTGTGTTCTTCGCCACATCTTTCACACCTATCTTTTCCTCTACATTGAGCACTTATATGCCCAAATCTCAAACACTTTAAACATTGGATTATTCTGGGTGTATAATTTTCCACCTCGTATATCATTTTTTCTATTATTACATTTTTTGGTATAGACTGACCTTTAAAAGTGACAATTACGGTTCCTGTTTTTACATAAATAGTATTACCATTATCTTGAGTCACTTTCCGCATAATTCTTTTTACATGTAATACTTCGAACTTAATTCCAAATCTAGGTTTAATTAATGATAATAAATCATTATCTTCTATCTCTTTATCTACCAATTTTATAACACCTTTCTTTTGAGTAAAAAACGTTGGAATATATGCCTCGTACTGTTTGCTTTTTAGAATTTCAGAATCAATTAATTTATTAGCACTAGCAAAATTATTTAGTTCTACCTTGATTTTATTTCTACCAACTACTGTAATTTGTGTGATATTATTTTCAATTTCAGGTACTGCACTTAAAATCAAACGGGCCGTGCCGATCCTGTGTAATCGACCAATGTTACCGTTTTTATTTTCTATGTGTACTATATAAGGTGCATTATCTCCAAATTGATATCTATGTTTTAATCTTAAATTTATTACTTTATTTAAATTTTGCTTACCTGACTTATCTGTTTGATTTAAATTTGTCAAAGTTTCATCGTTATTGGAACTAAATTTGTTACTTACCTCAATAATGCTACTTGTTTGGTTTTGTTTGTTTGTTACCTTATTATTTAGCCTATTTTTATTTAATTCCTCATATTCCATCATCCCATCTCCTTCCATTTCTACATAAAATTTCTCTTTATCTGGAGGTTCAGGTGGTATACCTTCCATATTACTTGTTTTCTGAAATTTAACTTCTTGTCGCGAAATTTCACACTTTATTACAGAGCACTAGTTTAGTACTTCTTTATACAACTAGCAATACTCAAAAAGTTAAGAAAAAACCTTAAAAATTAATAATTTTTAGGAGGACTTCTAAATAAACTGCCTTTCAATTTGACGTTTATTTGACAATGTGATAGAAAGAGTAAAGCCGGTATTTGAAAATTTATATGCCTGTGGTAAAAAGTGAGATACTTACATTTGATAACATAAAATTTTAGATCTCTTTAGGTACAAATTTTACATAACTGATTTAATATTTTATTTTTACGATATTTACATTTGATATATTTATTGACAATTTATAATATTTGGGTGAGAAAAAGTCGTCTTGGTAACATACTAGTAAAATTTCATATTTGGCGGGGACAGTACTTCTTGAAAACAAATGTCAGTGACAAGAAGCCAAAGCAAGGACAACAAAAAACAAAAAGAACATTCAGACCAAGAAGATATTTTAGACACGACAATCATGGCATCAGAACAGCAAGAATTATCAGGAATAGATAAACTATTACAACTTATGCAACTCCAGTCACAAAAAATGGATGAAGCAAAACGAACAATGGATAAAAATCAGGAGGAAACAAAACTAGCAATGAAGGAAACACAGCAAAAAATGGATGAAACACAACAAAAATTGGATCAAAAAATGGATGAAACAAAAAGAATAATGCAAGAAAATCAGAAGGAAACAAAACAAGCCATAGAAGAGAACAACAAGAAAATGGAGGAACGCATAGAAAAGTATGAAATGAAAATTCAAGATAAAATAAAGGAGTTAACGAATGGCCAGAAAAAGGAACTAGAAAATTTGGAAAATAAGTTGGAAAATGCTATTCAAGTAGACAGAGAAGAAATGGAAAAAAGAATCACAGAAATAGAAAAACAAGTCACCGAAAACAGGACGCAACAGAATGTCGGAGAAAGAAGAGAAATGGTTATACATAGCACAGATGACGTGAAGATAAGGTTTGGCGGGGATGTAAGAAGATTACACCCAGTGCCGTTCATAAATAGCCTGAAAAAAAAAATACAGCACATCGGAAATTTCGAAACAGCAAAAGAAACTATCAGAAACCATCTCAAATATGAAGCAAGCCTATGGTTCGATAGCAAAGAAGAAGAATTCGGCAATTGGCAACAATTTGAACAAAAATTTTTGAATTATTTCTGGGGAAAAGTCCAACAATTGGAAATTAACAAGGAATTGCAAAATGGGAAATACAATGATAGGATGGGTATATCAGAAAGGACATATGCATTACAAATTTACTATAACGCAAAACATTTACAATATAATTACTCATCGGAACAATTAGTCGAACTGATTGCAAGACATTTCGAAGAAACGCTGGAAGACCATATCACATTGCAAAACTACAAAGACATAGATAGTTTATGCCAATTCCTACAAATAAGAGAATCACGTCTAAGAGAAAGAAAATCAAGAAGGTCGCGAGAAGATTACAGGCCCCGAGAAACACAAGATTATAGAGATAGAAATCAAAATAGGAGGGACTATACAAGACGAGTTTTTAATCCCAGAAGGGAAAACGAAAATAGAGACAACGGAAGAGGAAATTATGAACAAAGAAATAGGCAATGGAATGAAGACAGAAATCGAGAATACCAGAATAGAAACACCACACTCGCAAATCAAGAAAACAGAAATAATGGTAGACAAAATGAACAGGGATATCGAGAAAACCGAAACAGATCCGACAGACCAAGAGAAAATAGAAGAGAAGTAAATAATACCCAGACAGATGAATATGACGGAGAGAGACATTATGACGAAAATATAAACTACGATGAGGAACCGGCGTTTTTTCACGACGGCGCTCACTAAAAACCAAAAATCAAACAGGAATCTTTTGTAACCCCAAGGAGTTTATTAAATTGGCAAGAAACAACGAAAAGAAAAATGGAGTTAATTTAAAATTTGTGGATGGATTTATCAACGAGAAACCAATTAAAATTATGATAGACACTGGATCTGAAATAACATTGGTCAACAGAAAACTAATAGAAGAAGTTAACTTAACAAATTTAATTTACAAAATACCTAGGGTAAATTTAGTGGGCGCAAACAAACGGACATTGGCAACTATAAATGAAGGCATACGAGTAATGGTACGACTGGGTAAGAATATGTATGCACTACAATGTGTAATAATGCCAAATATGTCACATGACATGATAGTAGGAGTCGACGAATTGGCAGAAAAACATGTAGTGATAGATTTTAAAAATAATACGATGAAACTAACAGAAGAAAAAGAAAAGGAACAGGACAAGGAACAGGAGAAACAAAATACGGACGAATCAGGTAAAGAACAAACAGTGGAAATGAATTTGGCAACGAAGCAAGGACAAAGAAGAAAAGGGAGAAAAAGTCAGAAAAGGATAAAAGAAAATGAAACCTGTGGCTCCTCAAAAGAAGAGTTGAGCCCAGAAGAAGAAAATTTGAGAGTATCAGAAACAAAGGAAACCTGGGATTCCTCAAAAGAAGAGACGAGCTCAGGAGAAGAAGAAATAAAGCTAAAAAATGAAAGTGAAAAGAATATGATTGAAACAGTGGTATTTGAAGAGGAGGTATATGCAAACGAGGATGCGGAATGCACGGTAAACATGTGTGAAGAATCTGAAAAAAAAGACAGAAAATTGATATGTGGAGAAGGGAAACAAAAAGAATTGCGGTTGATGTTAAGAAACTACGAAAATTTGATCAATGAGGAAAACAGAGTGGCTAAAAAGTACGAACATTCATTTGAGGTGAAAAACTTGGGAAATTTTCGATCAAAGACTTACCCGATTCCATACAAGTATCGACAAGAGGTGAAAGAAGAAATAAATAAAATGTTGGAAGATCAAATCATCGAAAGATGTGATTCACCGTATGTTAACCCGATTGTGATAGTAAAGAAAAGCAATGGAGAATTGAGATTATGTTTAGATGCCAGGAATATCAACCAGCACACTGTATCACAATATGAATCACCTCTAAACATCGAGGCCATTTTTGGAAGAATCACCGGGTCACACATATTTTCGAAAATTGACTTAAAACACAGTTTTTGGTTGATACCGTTAGCTGAAAAGTGTAGAAACTATACCGCTTTTTCTATTGATGGTATTGTCTACCGGTTTAAGGTAGTGCCATTTGGATTGCAGAGTGCTTGTGCTGCACTCGTCCGAGCTCTACATACCATTTTGAATCGCCATGAAGATTTCATAGTTCATTATATCGATGATTTATTAATTTTTTCACAAGATACTCAGAGTCATCTGGAACACATAGAAATAATTCTGAAAGAATTGGACACAGCGGGATTGAAATTAAACATTGAAAAATGTCAATTTTTTCAAAAAGAAGTCATTTATTTGGGTTTTCAATTGGACACCAAAACAGTAAGATTAGCCGAAGACAGAGTCAAGCTCATAGATGAATACCCAAGACCAACGAATTTGAAAACATTGAGAGGTTTTCTTGGCACGATAAATTATTTTAAAAAGCTGATTCCCGATTTGAGCCAAAAGGAAATCCCTCTGATAAAATTGCTTAAAAAAGGAATAAAATGGAATTGGAAAGAAGAACAGGAGGAAGCTTTCGAAACATTAAAACGAGAATTCTCAAAAGGAACGAAAATATACCACCCCATTTACAATTTACCTTTTATACTCCGAACTGATGCGTCCATACAAAAATTTGCAGGAGTTCTGTCTCAAATACAAAACGACCAAGAAGTACCGATATGTTTTATATCTCGAGTGACTAAAACACATGAAAGAAAATATAGTGTTACAGAATTGGAGTTTGCCAGTGTACTATATTGCGTAAACAAATTGAGGTTTTACTTATTGGGAGCAAAATTCACAATCGAAACAGACCATGCAGCTTTAGTACATATCATGAAGAATAGATTAGTAAATAATAGAATACATAGAGGCATTCTATTATTACAGGAGTATGATTTTGAGTTCCGATATATAAAAGGAAAAGACAACATAATAGCCGACGCTCTAACACGGGATGAGGACACCGGAAAAAAGGAAACAATTACTCTACAGGTGGGACTAAATAGATTAATACAAGAAGAAGGGATATATTCTTTAAATGAGATAAGGACAAACCAGGAAGACCTAGAGGAAAGAGAGAAAAGAAGAGCGGAAGTAGAAAATAACATATATTTTAAGAGAATAGACGGAAAGGAACTATATTTAGTGACACAGACATTGGCCGAAAAGATAATAAAGAAATTACATGAGGACAATGGGCATATCGGTAGCAGAAAAGTTTGGCTCGTTTTTAGGGAAAATTACATAAGCCGACAGGATTACCGCATTGCAAAGGAAATTACCCAGAAGTGCGATGTATGTCAAAAATATAAGAGTCGGAATTTCAAAAACGAAAATGTTGCCAAAAATATTGAAGCCCGAAACAAACTAGACATTGTAGCAATAGATATGTTAAGCGATCTAATTATGACCACAAAAAGGAACAAACATATTCTGGTAATGGTGGATGTGTTTTCAAAATACGTAAAATTATATAGTTGCCGCACCACAAAGGGGGAAGAAATATTAAGAAAAATCGACAATTTTATAGCCATAGTAGGAACACCAAAAAAGATTCTACTGGACAATGCAACGTATTTCCGAAATGATCGTTTCAAGGGACAACTTCGAGAACGAGGAATAGAGACAAATTTTGTCAGCATCAGGCATCCACAGAGTAATCCTTCGGAACGATTCATACAGGAAGTGACGAAATTTCTTCGCATTGCAACAGATGGTCAACATCGCCACTGGGACAGGAAAATGGCGGAAATAGAAAGGTATCTAAATACAATTCCGAGCACAGTAACAAAAGAGACCCCAGAATACATCATGAAGGGTGTACTGCCGATAAGGCCATGGGAAGACCAAGAGCCAAAAGAATATCAACAGGTGATTGAAACCGTACAGAGAAGATTACGGCGAAGCAACGAAAAATATATCCAAAGACAGGAACAAAATAGAAAAAGAAGACCAGTGACTTTCCAAAAGGGTGAAAAAGTACTCGTGAGGGCATTACGAGTATCAAATCTTCCTGGGGGCATTTGCGCAAAGTTGATGCCTGTTTTCGAAGGCCCGTATATCGTGAATAATGAAAATGGGATAAATAGTTATGAGTTGAGGCACAGGAACTCGGAAAAGATCCGAGGAATTTATAATATTCACGATGTATACAAATATCACGAATAAAAGACAGAATTACATGAAGTAGATAGTAAGTAGGATATAAGACGTAGATTAAAGTAAGGAAATATACAGGGAGTTGGTTTTGCCCTCGAGAAAATTTATTTAAAAATGCAGATAAATTTTATCGAATACAAGGCGGGGATTTGTTATATTTCTATTTGATATGAAAATTAAAATTTGATAATTATAAACAGAATTCAATTTAATATAAAATATTTTCAATTTTCTCAACCACGGGCATATAAATTTAGAACAACCTGTATACAACAAATTGTTATATTTAATTTTAAGAAGTGATTAAATAAGACTCAAATGAAATCGTTAATAGGTCATTATCGTTGTTCGCGGAAGGATCGATCATTAGCCGATGCTAAATAAGACTAAGTGGAAATAGAGAATAGGTCATTAAAAATTTGTATATAGTAGAAAGTAATTTTAGAATGGGAATTAACTATTTTCTTTGAAATCCATTAAGCATATTTAGAAAGTTTAAAAATTGGTTTTGAGGAATACTGCGAATGAGAGTTGGTGGTGGAAGTTTGATTTGTGAATCTGGAAGGGATATTTAGAAAGTAGGGGAATGAATGACAAATAGAGATCAGAATGTTTTGAGCTGTCGAGAAGTGAAGTCGAGTAGTAGACGGTAATGTACGGAGAGTGAGAAAGCCGGTGTAGTTCCGTGAGTGTGGATTATCGATCGTAGAACGAGAGGTAGGCCAGGTTGAGAGTAAAAGAACCTCCTTGAGCCAAGAGTTCCCGGTAGCTGATTGCAGTTTCGAAAAAGGTAGAACACAGCATCACGACAGAAGCAGGAAACGAGAGCTATACGAGCTAGTTTCAGAGGAGAACATTACTGGAAGCCAGGACGAGGTTTTGATTGCAGCCAAGGATAGCAGGAAACGGGTCTTGTGTGAAGACATTCTCAGTGCACCAGAAAAAGGTCAGTCTCATTTGTTTGGACATGAATGTATGGGTTTTTCGTATTAAATACCACATTTAAAATTGAAGAAACATAATCAATAATATCAGAAAAGCTTCATCAAACTTAAATAGAATTGTTGCTAATAAATCATAATAGTTAAATGTTAATAAAAACTTTCAATTGGAAACAAAAAGGAAATAAGATTCCCATGTGTAAATGTTATGTTTAAGAATAATAAGATATAGCAAATATTAAGCAGTGATTGCCATTTAAATAAAATAAACAATATTTTGATTACAATTGTAACCCATATGTGTTATTATTTTACTCTTTTCTTTCCTATCCCGATTAGGAACCATTAAGAAATACTTAGAAGCCACGTATGTAAGTACTTAATTTTATAAAAAGCCCTGAGATTGAAAACACATTGATATGTGATCTGGTAAATTAATTAGATTAGTATTAAAGCATTGATTAAATTAAATGACATATAAAAATATTATCTCATATCAATAATCAAGATCACAACAATATTTTTTCATTTTTCTCCACATAATAACACTTCTACAGTGTGCATAATTCATCTTCATATACATCTTTCATATAACAATCATATATCATTTATCTCATATATCATTTCATATAACATCATAATCATCACTTCATATACTAGCTCCGATACCTTCGTTTTACCTTAATAAAAGAGGTTTCACTCGGATGTCTTAGTTCTCCGCCAATATTACCCCGAATTTTCGCCTTGATCTGTACGCACCATCTAGGTGGTATAGTTAACTCAAAACACGAAATAGGTATTTTATGCGGTTCAAATTCTTCTAAAAATATCACAACCTCAATCCCTTGCTTTGAGGCCGTTGTTTATTCACGAATAATCATGAATAAAATAGGTACTCTCAAAACACAGAGTGGGTCTCTAATAAGCTTTAAAGCTTCTATAAATCACTTAGTACCTTCCCAATTTGACAAGAGCAGTGGGTGTCTTATTGTCTCAAGTTGTCTCATAATATTTAGCTTATACTATTGTTAGTTCTTCTTCTTATCTATATAGTTCTTCTCCAAATTCCTTATCTCGACGCATCAGGTCGGTTCGTTAAAAATAAATCTCTTGCTTATAGCAATGTTTGTCTTAAGCTCTTATATTAACGTACGTCATCACTAATCATTATTCATTAAAAAAAATAATTTATATACCATTTATCACACAAAAATTATTAATTCAGGTTCATATCATACAAAATTTAACACAAAATCGATGAAAATGTACTAAATATACTCAATAAATATCAATATGTAATAAGATAACTGGCTAATAAAAATTCAAGAATAGTATACATATTCGACAAAAATTCGATAAAAATTCAAAAATAGCATATGCAAAAGTTAGATAAAAATATTCAAAATAAGTTTATATCTCAAACTTCGATAGAAATTTTTGGAAAAAATTCGATATTCCATAAAATATTCAAAAATAACCGTACTAAAAATCGAAATCGGATAGAGATTTTTCAAATAAATTCAATAAAGATTTAAAATTCAATAAACATTTAATAATAGCATATATAATAAACTTTGATAAAAATATTCAATTCAAAAATCACTTCATATTTCAAAATTCATAGATAAAAAAAATAGATACTTCATAAATTATTCAAAAATCAGCAAAGATAAATATTCAATGTTCAATAATAATATAAAACGAGGGAAGCATTTTTAATAAAGATAGACATTCTTACTTACATTTTATCACTTTGTCTTCGTTCCCTGGGTTCTCTGCATCTTCGTCCTGGTCCATCTTCGCCGTCTCCGTTTCCAATTTTTGTCGCCCATTGTCAGAAGATTCTCCCAATTAATTTACAGGAGCGCCATGTAAGGAATGTTGAAGGGTTGGTATACAATTAACCCTTATAGTCCTTATTTAAATAATTACTGCTTCATCTGCTACAACATACTTTATTTACCAGTCTTTGAAGTGTATTATAAACAATAACATTATATCAGCCAAACCATTTCACAATTCTACGTACAATAATATAATTATAACGATAACGATGATCCGTATCATCGGGCGTTCACTTATATACATGATGAACTCTCGCAACCTCACGCTCGGCCTTGGTCAAGGGCGAACGATGAATGATATATGTTTTTCTTTGAATAACACATCTTTTGTACAGGGTGATATTATAATACCACAATTGCAATCAAATGTTTTTTCTTTTAAAGGGAACGTCCTGTCGCGTTCTTTCTAGTATCGTTTTCGTAATTTAATTAAATTGATTATTTCCCGATATTTTCTATATTTGTTTATAAGCCAAAAAATTGTTTTTATCGCCAACCGTCACTAAAGTCATTCATTATTGTACTCATTTGACGCCATTTGCGGCAGTAAAGTAACACTTTATTGTACTGAAAGAAGAATTTTACTTTACCTGCCGCGATTAATCAAATTAACCGAGATTGAATGTAAGTGGTCGATGGCAGTAATCGATTATTTATTTGAGTGAGCTTAAAATGTATTTACTTTAATTATTGAAAATATTGTACACAATTTATGTTATTATTAATTAAATTTATGCCAAAAAGTGAAATTCTGTAGTATTTTGCAATTATATTCATATAAAATTAATCAAAATTTTACCGATTTAGTAATTATTCAATATTGATAACTATCTATCGATTGAAAATCGAAAGCGGCATGCAGAAGTCACCTGTCATCACTGTCATATTTAAAAAGTTTAAAAGTTTAAATTGAAAATAGTATTTATTGTAATAAAAGTGTTAAAACGAATATCAAATTATAGTACAATAGTGCTGCTTTGGAAATGGAAGAAATTACATGAACGCCACCTGAAATACACAAGAAATCGTTAGAGGCAGTTTCAGAGCTTCTCTCAGCAAAATCCATCGAAAAATACAATAGGCAATATGACATATTTGAAGCAGGGCGTGAAAAAAATTGTATTGCAAATTATAGTGAAAGTGTTTTACTAGCATATTTCTTTGAATTGCCTAAAGAGTATTCTCCATCGACTATGTGGTCCTATTATTCAATGTTAAAGGCAACTTTGACCACAAATAAAGACATAGATATGTATAAGCAATTATAAAAAACTTACAGCTTTCTTGAAACAAAAAGGAAGGAATTACATTCTCAAAAAATCAAAAACCCTGTCGCAAGAAGAAGTGATAAATTTCTTATTAAATGCACCTGATAACCATTATTTTTAATGATGAAGGTAATTCAATAAAAATAAAATTACTATTACATATTATATTGTACGTAAAGTTCTTTATCATATCCTTATATCTACCATGATTTATATATTTAGTGTCTTTTCATTTTTAATGTCAATTATTTTCATTACATTTTTTACTTGCCTATTTCTTCTTTTTAAAATTAATATCGGCCATGCCTAGAGTGGTTGCACGGTATGCGTATCTAGTTACGGACGAGTCAGTACTTGGTTCGAATCCCCCGTAAGGAAAACTTTTTTGTTTAATATTAATGGTTATTGACATATTTCGACTATTATAAGGACTTACTATAGGTAAGTGTGTGTACTTATAGAGGTGTGTACTATAAGTACACACACTCTTTTTTCATTAGAAGGATGTAATTAAGTAAGTGTTAAGTAAGTGTTAAGGTTTTTTTATGATTGGCGATAAAATTTTGTACGCACCACGTCAGTAAAGACTCTTTATCGAACTCATCTGTTATTCGCCTTGCTCGCTACGCTCGCTCGGCTCATAATATCAGACTCGTTCGATAAAGAGTCATTTTACTGACTTCGTACATAAATAACTATTGCACGATTGATCATTTTTGACTGTTTACCGTGACAGATTTTACGTCAGTAGGTAACATTTACTAGCAACTCGACGGTAAGTAATCCAACTCGACGGTAAGTACTCCAACTCGACGGTAAGTAATTCACTTACCGTCGAGTTAAAAAATCTCTTAATTTTAATTTTTTTTTTGAAAGAATAAAGAAAACTAACAAATTATTTATTAATATTGAAACTTCTTAGGCCTATAGCCAACATTTTTTCTCTTCAAATACGCGATCAAAGTTGAAAACTTGGAAATATCAATGCCAAAGAAAAACGAAAAAAAAAAGAAAAAAAAATGCCAAATATAATCATTGAATATTCTGCCCAGAGGCTTCCAGGAGCTTTCAACTGCATATGTCTGTGAACGAAATATGCCAATAGAGTCTTTTCTTCGATTCTTAAATTCTTGCCTTCGCACCATTTTTTAAAACTTTGGTAGGTATTTTGATAACGGATTTTGGATTTTTCGGGAATAATTGCGGAGCACCCTTCTTCCCAAGCCCGTTCAATTTCTTCAAATTCACTTTCGATCATATTTTAATTTATAATAATCAAAATTGTACTTAAAATAATTATTGACAACTAAATAAAAACTCAATTCTCCATTGTTGTTATGCACCCTAGTTACTACCTAACAACCAAAGTATCAATCTTGATAAAATGAATGAAACTAGTCAATATGACGAAAATGTTTCATTTTATAATTTATAATGGTATCAATCGTGCAAAAAACGTTATAAGCATGTCGAACGTTAAGGGTAACCGATCTCAGACAATAATTGGAGTCGTCGCTCCGCTCGTCCTCCAAACAATTGTCTTCGATCGGTATAAAACCCTTACCGTTCTCCATACTTAATATAATATTATACTTTAAAATATTCCTGAGGCCGCTTGAATAGTCCAATTTCTATTTTGTAAAATATAGGTAATATAACGAGCGATCCAAAATTATTGGGATCAAAGCTAGCCGTGCAAAAAATTACGTATGTCCTCTTTGAATCTGAATTTATATCATTGGTTTATCAATTAATTTTGATTAACATTATAAAACATAAAAAATCAGTCAAAACCTTTAACACAGAACTTTAATCAAAAATAAAAAGAATTAACAAAATTATAAGTAACAATAATAAATAAAATCAAACAACCAACATCTCTACATAACCTAACTTTTCTTGAAGTTGACGTACACTGAAAAGTTGACGTAAACTGGTAAATATATCTGAATTAAGAATGGACATGCACTGTATAGCTATCTCTGTCGTTCAGAGCCACCTATGGTGACAATAATTTTGGATCACACGTTAGTATTATACATATAGCATGTATATAAAAATCGTGGTTATTCTTATGTATCCTAATTATTGTAGCTATTATATCGACCGTAAATTTTTAACTAACAATTTGATTGTTGGTAAACTGTTCATTTAATTTCCATCAGCTTCTGGAAATATACCTAATCAATATCAAAAGATCTTTTATATCACCAAGTTATTTAATTATTGATAAATAATTACTTACCTAAAATTTTAGTTAAAAATTAAAGATTTTGTTGGAAAATCCCGCATCTTCCGAGGAAAATTTTCGTCGAAGTAAATCGGGAAAAACAATGCAGAATATAATTACGGTGAATTTTTGTTTGAGTATTTTTGGTGTAAAGGCAAAATCTTTGGAGTTATAGAGCAATAGTTGAAAAATTACGATTCTGGCGCCATTTTGTTTATAAAAAAGTAGCGCATTATCTGCGGACTTTGCATACCTATATTATTAATATTATTATATAGAATCATAGGATTCGATATAAGGTAAATAACTTTTCCTTGTATTTTGCTAATTAGCCCAGAGTACTTGGAGTTGTATGAGTAGGGGCCCTTTAACCCATTAACCGCCAAGCAAAGAAATAC